>NW_027490344.1:0-300000 GCF_050948175.1 Xylocopa sonorina
TGCCCACCAAGAGTTAAAATTCGTACATTGACGGTAGTTTGATCAAAAAATTCCCATGGAGAGTTAAAATTCGTATATAGACGATAGTTAGAAGAAAAAATTCCAACCTAGAGTTAAAGTTCGTATAATGACGATTGTTTGACAAAAAGAATTCAATCAAGACTTAAAATTTGAATATTGACAGTAGTTTGAAGAAAAAAGTCCCCACCGAGAGATAAAATTCGTACATTGACGGTAGTTTGCCAAAAAATTCCCATCGAGAGTTAAAATTCGTATAGAGGCGATGGTTTCGAGAAAAAAATTCCAACCTAGTATTAAACCACGTGTATTGACGATTGTTTGACAAAAAGATTTCAACAAATAGTTAAAATTTGTATATTGACAGTAGTCTGAAGAAAAAAATTCCCACCGAGAGTTAAAATTCGTACATTGACGGTAGTTTGCCAAACAATTCCCATCGAGAGTTAAAATTCGTATATAGTCGATAGTTTGGAGAAAAAAATTCCAACCTAGTATTATAATTCGTGTATTGACGATTGTTTGACAAAAAGATTTCAACAAATAGTTAAAATTTGTATATTGACAGTAGTCTGAAGAAAAAAATTCCCACCGAGAGTTAAAATTCGTACATTTACGATAGTTTGACTAAGAATTCCCAACAAGAGATAAATTTCGTATATAGACGACAGTTTGAAGAAAAAAATTCCAACCTAGAGTTAAAGTTCGTATAATGACGATTGTTTGACAAAAAGATTTCAATCAAGACTTAAAATTTGAATATTGACAGTAGTTTGCAGAAGAAAGTGCCCACCGAGAGTTAAAATTCGTACATTGACGGTAGTTTGATCAAAAAATTCCCATGGAGAGTTAAAATTCGTATATAGACGATAGTTTGAAGAAAAAAATTCCAACCTACAGTTAAAGTTCGTATAATGACGATTGTTTGACAAAAAGAATTCAATCAAGACTTAAAATTTGAATATTGACAGTAGTTTGCAGAAAAAAGTGCCCACCGAGAGTTAAAATTCTGACATTGACGGTAGTTTGATCAAAAAATTCCCATGGAGAGTTAAAATTCGTATATAGACGATAGTTTGACTAAGAATTCCCAACAAGATATAAATTTCGTATATAGACGATAGTTTGAAGAAAAAAATTCCAACCTAGAGTTAAAGTTCGTATAATGACGATTGTTTGACAAAAAGATTTCAATCGAGACTTAAAATTTGAATATTGACAGTAGTTTGCAGAAGAAAGTGCCCACCGAGAGTTAAAATTCGTACATTGACGGTAGTTTGATCAAAAAATTCCCATGGAGAGTTAAAATTCGTATATAGACGATAGTTTGAAGAAAAAGATTCCAACCTAGAGTTAAAGTTCGTATAATGACGATTGTTTGACAAAAAGAATTCAATCAAGACTTAAAATTTGAATATTGACAGTAGTTTGCAGAAAAAAGTGCCCACCGAGAGTTAAAATTCGTACATTGACGGTAGTTTGCCAAAAAATTCCCATCGAGGGTTCAAATTCGTATAGAGGCGATGGTTTCGAGAAAAAAATTCCAACCTAGTATTAAACCACGTGTATTGACGATTGTTTGACAAAAAGATTTCAACAAATAGTTAAAATTTGTACATTGACAGTAGTCTGAAGAAAAAAATTCCCACCGAGAGTTAAAATTCGTACATTGACTGTAGATTGATCAAAAAATTCCCATGGAGAGTTAAAATTCGTATATAGACGATAGTTTGACTAAGAATTCCCAACAAGATATAAAATTCGTATATAGACGATAGTTTGAAGAAAAAAATTCCAACCTAGAGTTAAAGTTCGTATAATGACGATTGTTTGACAAAAAGAATTCAATCAAGACTTAAAATTTGAATATTGACAGTAGTTTGAAGAAAAAAGTGCCCACCGAGAGTTAAAATTCGTACATTGACGGTAGTTTGCCAAAAAATTCCCATCGAGAGTTAAAATTCGTGTAGAGGCGATGGTTTCGAGAAAAAAATTCCAACCTAGTATTAAACCACGTGTATTGACGATTGTTTGACAAAAAGATTTCAACAAATAGTTAAAATTTGTATATTGACAGTAGTCTGAAGAAAAAAATTCCCACCTAGAGTTAAAATTCGTACATTTACGATAGTTTGACTAAGAATTCCCAACAAGAGATAAATTTCGTATATAGACGATAGTTTGAAGAAAAAAATTCCAACCTAGAGTTAAAGTTCGTATAATGACGATTGTTTGACAAAAAGATTTCAATCGAGACTTAAAATTTGAATATTGACAGTAGTTTGCAGAAGAAAGTGCACACCGAGAGTTAAAATTCGTACATTGACGGTAGTTTGATCAAAAAATTCCCATGGAGAGTTAAAATTCGTATATAGACGATAGTTTGAAGAAAAAAATTCCAACCTAGAGTTAAAGTTCGTATAATGACGATTGTTTGACAAAAAGATTTCAATCAAGACTTAAAATTTGAATATTGACAGTAGTTTGCAGAAAAAAGTGCCCACCGAGAGTTAAAATTCTGACATTGACGGTAGTTTGATCAAAAAATTCCCATGGAGAGTTAAAATTCGTATATAGACGATAGTTTGACTAAGAATTCCCAACAAGATATAAATTTCGTATATAGACGATAGTTTGAAGAAAAAAATTCCAACCTAGAGTTAAAGTTCGTATAATGACGATTGTATGACAAAAAGATTTCAATCGAGACTTAAAATTTGAATATTGACAGTAGTTTGCAGAAGAAAGTGCCCACCGAGAGTTAAAATTCGTACATTGACGGTAGTTTGATCAAAAAATTCCCATGGAGAGTTAAAATTCGTATATAGACGATAGTTTGAAGAAAAAGATTCCAACCTAGAGTTAAAGTTCGTATAATGACGATTGTTTGACAAAAAGAATTCAATCAAGACTTAAAATTTGAATATTGACAGTAGTTTGCAGAAAAAAGTGCCCACCGAGAGTTAAAATTCGTACATTGACGGTAGTTTGCCAAAAAATTCCCATCGAGGGTTCAAATTCGTATAGAGGCGATGGTTTCGAGAAAAAAATTCCAACCTAGTATTAAACCACGTGTATTGACGATTGTTTGACAAAAAGATTTCAACAAATAGTTAAAATTTGTACATTGACAGTAGTCTGAAGAAAAAAATTCCCACCGAGAGTTAAAATTCGTACATTGACGGTAGATTGATCAGAAAATTCCCATGGAGAGTTAAAATTCGTATATAGACGATAGTTTGACTAAGATTTCCCAACAAGATATAAATTTCGTATATAGACGATAGTTTGAAGAAAAAAATTCCAACCTAGAGTTAAAGTTCGTATAATGACGATTGTTTGACAAAAAGATTTCAATCAAGACTTAAAATTTGAATATTGACAGTAGTTTGCAGAAGAAAGTGCCCACCAAGAGTTAAAATTCGTACATTGACGGTAGTTTGATCAAAAAATTCCCATGGAGAGTTAAAATTCGTATATAGACGATAGTTAGAAGAAAAAATTCCAACCTAGAGTTAAAGTTCGTATAATGACGATTGTTTGACAAAAAGAATTCAATCAAGACTTAAAATTTGAATATTGACAGTAGTTTGAAGAAAAAAGTCCCCACCGAGAGATAAAATTCGTACATTGACGGTAGTTTGCCAAAAAATTCCCATCGAGAGTTAAAATTCGTATAGAGGCGATGGTTTCGAGAAAAAAATTCCAACCTAGTATTAAACCACGTGTATTGACGATTGTTTGACAAAAAGATTTCAACAAATAGTTAAAATTTGTATATTGACAGTAGTCTGAAGAAAAAAATTCCCACCGAGAGTTAAAATTCGTACATTGACGGTAGTTTGCCAAACAATTCCCATCGAGAGTTAAAATTCGTATATAGTCGATAGTTTGGAGAAAAAAATTCCAACCTAGTATTATAATTCGTGTATTGACGATTGTTTGACAAAAAGATTTCAACAAATAGTTAAAATTTGTATATTGACAGTAGTCTGAAGAAAAAAATTCCCACCGAGAGTTAAAATTCGTACATTTACGATAGTTTGACTAAGAATTCCCAACAAGAGATAAATTTCGTATATAGACGATAGTTTGAAGAAAAAAATTCCAACCTAGAGTTAAAGTTCGTATAATGACGATTGTTTGACAAAAAGATTTCAATCAAGACTTAAAATTTGAATATTGACAGTAGTTTGCAGAAGAAAGTGCCCACCGAGAGTTAAAATTCGTACATTGACGGTAGTTTGATCAAAAAATTCCCATGGAGAGTTAAAATTCGTATATAGACGATAGTTTGAAGAAAAAAATTCCAACCTACAGTTAAAGTTCGTATAATGACGATTGTTTGACAAAAAGAATTCAATCAAGACTTAAAATTTGAATATTGACAGTAGTTTGCAGAAAAAAGTGCCCACCGAGAGTTAAAATTCTGACATTGACGGTAGTTTGATCAAAAAATTCCCATGGAGAGTTAAAATTCGTATATAGACGATAGTTTGACTAAGAATTCCCAACAAGATATAAATTTCGTATATAGAGGATAGTTTGAAGAAAAAAATTCCAACCTAGAGTTAAAGTTCGTATAATGACGATTGTTTGACAAAAAGATTTCAATCGAGACTTAAAATTTGAATATTGACAGTAGTTTGCAGAAGAAAGTGCCCACCGAGAGTTAAAATTCGTACATTGACGGTAGTTTGATCAAAAAATTCCCATGGAGAGTTAAAATTCGTATATAGACGATAGTTTGAAGAAAAAAATTCCAACCTAGAGTTAAAGTTCGTATAATGACGATTGTTTGACAAAAAGAATTCAATCAAGACTTAAAATTTTAATATTGACAGTAGTTTGCAGAAAAAAGTGCCCACCGAGAGTTAAAATTCGTACATTGACGGTAGTTTGCCAAAAAATTCCCATCGAGGGTTCAAATTCGTATAGAGGCGATGGTTTCGAGAAAAAAATTCCAACCTAGTATTAAACCACGTGTATTGACGATTGTTTGACAAAAAGATTTCAACAAATAGTTAAAATTTGTATATTGACAGTAGTCTGAAGAAAAAAATTCCCACCTAGAGTTAAAATTCGTACATTTACGATAGTTTGACTAAGAATTACCAACAAGTGATAAATTTCGTATATAGCCGATAGTTTGAAGAAAAAAATTCCAACCTAGAGTTAAAGTTCGTATAATGACGATTGTTTGACCAAAGGATTTCAATCAAGACTTAAAATTTGAATATTGACAGTAGTTTGAAGAAAAAAGTGCTCACCGAGAGTTAAAATTCGTACATTGACGGTAGTTTGCCAAAAAATTCCCATGGAGAGTTAAAATTCGTATATAGGCGATGGTTTCGAGAAAAAAATTCCAACTTAGTATTAAACCACGTGTATTGTCGATTGTTTGACAAAAAGATTTCAACAAATAGTTAAAATTTGTACATTGATAGTAGTCTGAAGAAAAAAATTCCCACCGAGAGTTAAAATTCGTACATTTACGATAGTTTGACTAAGAATTCCCAACAAGAGATAAATTTCGTATATAGACGATAGTTTGAAGAAAAAAATTCCAACCTAGAGTTAAAGTTCGTATAATGACGATTGTTTGACAAAAAGATTTCAATCGAGACTTAAAATTTGAATATTGACAGTAGTTTGCAGAAGAAAGTGCCCACCGAGAGTTAAAATTCGTACATTGACGGTAGTTTGATCAAAAAATTCCCATGGAGAGTTAAAATTCGTATATAGACGATAGTTTGAAGAAAAAAATTCCAACCTAGAGTTAAAGTTCGTATAATGACGATTGTTTGACAAAAAGATTTCAATCAAGACTTAAAATTTGAATATTGACAGTAGTTTGCAGAAAAAAGTGCCCACCGAGAGTTAAAATTCTGACATTGACGGTAGTTTGATCAAAAAATTCCCATGGAGAGTTAAAATTCGTATATAGACGATAGTTTGACTAAGAATTCCCAACAAGATATAAATTTCGTATATAGACGATAGTTTGAAGAAAAAAATTCCAACCTAGAGTTAAAGTTCGTATAATGACGATTGTTTGACAAAAAGATTTCAATCGAGACTTAAAATTTGAATATTGACAGTAGTTTGCAGAAGAAAGTGCCCCCCGAGAGTTAAAATTCGTACATTGACGGTAGTTTGATCAAAAAATTCCCATGGAGAGTTAAAATTCGTATATAGACGATAGTTTGAAGAAAAAGATTCCAACCTAGAGTTAAAGTTCGTATAATGACGATTGTTTGACAAAAAGAATTCAATCAAGACTTAAAATTTGAATATTGACAGTAGTTTGCAGAAAAAAGTGCCCACCGAGAGTTAAAATTCGTACATTGACGGTAGTTTGCCAAAAAATTCCCATCGAGGGTTCAAATTCGTATAGAGGCGATGGTTTCGAGAAAAAAATTCCAACCTAGTATTAAACCACGTGTATTGACGATTGTTTGACAAAAAGATTTCAACAAATAGTTAAAATTTGTACATTGACAGTAGTCTGAAGAAAAAAATTCCCACCGAGAGTTAAAATTCGTACATTGACGGTAGATTGATCAAAAAATTCCCATGGAGAGTTAAAATTCGTATATAGACGATAGTTTGACTAAGAATTCCCAACAAGATATAAATTTCGTATATAGACGATAGTTTGAAGAAAAAAATTCCAACCTAGAGTTAAAGTTCGTATAATGACGATTGTTTGACAAAAAGATTTCAATCAAGACTTAAAATTTGAATATTGACAGTAGTTTGCAGAAGAAAGTGCCCACCAAGAGTTAAAATTCGTACATTGACGGTAGTTTGATCAAAAAATTCCCATGGAGAGTTAAAATTCGTATATAGACGATAGTTAGAAGAAAAAATTCCAACCTAGAGTTAAAGTTCGTATAATGACGATTGTTTGACAAAAAGAATTCAATCAAGACTTAAAATTTGAATATTGACAGTAGTTTGAAGAAAAAAGTCCCCACCGAGAGATAAAATTCGTACATTGACGGTAGTTTGCCAAAAAATTCCCATCGAGAGTTAAAATTCGTATAGAGGCGATGGTTTCGAGAAAAAAATTCCAACCTAGTATTAAACCACGTGTATTGACGATTGTTTGACAAAAAGATTTCAACAAATAGTTAAAATTTGTATATTGACAGTAGTCTGAAGAAAAAAATTCCCACCGAGAGTTAAAATTCGTACATTGACGGTAGTTTGCCAAACAATTCCCATCGAGAGTTAAAATTCGTATATAGTCGATAGTTTGGAGAAAAAAATTCCAACCTAGTATTATAATTCGTGTATTGACGATTGTTTGACAAAAAGATTTCAACAAATAGTTAAAATTTGTATATTGACAGTAGTCTGAAGAAAAAAATTCCCACCGAGAGTTAAAATTCGTACATTTACGATAGTTTGACTAAGAATTCCCAACAAGAGATAAATTTCGTATATAGACGACAGTTTGAAGAAAAAAATTCCAACCTAGAGTTAAAGTTCGTATAATGACGATTGTTTGACAAAAAGATTTCAATCAAGACTTAAAATTTGAATATTGACAGTAGTTTGCAGAAGAAAGTGCCCACCGAGAGTTAAAATTCGTACATTGACGGTAGTTTGATCAAAAAATTCCCATGGAGAGTTAAAATTCGTATATAGACGATAGTTTGAAGAAAAAAATTCCAACCTACAGTTAAAGTTCGTATAATGACGATTGTTTGACAAAAAGAATTCAATCAAGACTTAAAATTTGAATATTGACAGTAGTTTGCAGAAAAAAGTGCCCACCGAGAGTTAAAATTCTGACATTGACGGTAGTTTGATCAAAAAATTCCCATGGAGAGTTAAAATTCGTATATAGACGATAGTTTGACTAAGAATTCCCAACAAGATATAAATTTCGTATATAGACGATAGTTTGAAGAAAAAAATTCCAACCTAGAGTTAAAGTTCGTATAATGACGATTGTTTGACAAAAAGATTTCAATCGAGACTTAAAATTTGAATATTGACAGTAGTTTGCAGAAGAAAGTGCCCACCGAGAGTTAAAATTCGTACATTGACGGTAGTTTGATCAAAAAATTCCCATGGAGAGTTAAAATTCGTATATAGACGATAGTTTGAAGAAAAAGATTCCAACCTAGAGTTAAAGTTCGTATAATGACGATTGTTTGACAAAAAGAATTCAATCAAGACTTAAAATTTGAATATTGACAGTAGTTTGCAGAAAAAAGTGCCCACCGAGAGTTAAAATTCGTACATTGACGGTAGTTTGCCAAAAAATTCCCATCGAGGGTTCAAATTCGTATAGAGGCGATGGTTTCGAGAAAAAAATTCCAACCTAGTATTAAACCACGTGTATTGACGATTGTTTGACAAAAAGATTTCAACAAATAGTTAAAATTTGTACATTGACAGTAGTCTGAAGAAAAAAATTCCCACCGAGAGTTAAAATTCGTACATTGACTGTAGATTGATCAAAAAATTCCCATGGAGAGTTAAAATTCGTATATAGACGATAGTTTGACTAAGAATTCCCAACAAGATATAAAATTCGTATATAGACGATAGTTTGAAGAAAAAAATTCCAACCTAGAGTTAAAGTTCGTATAATGACGATTGTTTGACAAAAAGAATTCAATCAAGACTTAAAATTTGAATATTGACAGTAGTTTGAAGAAAAAAGTGCCCACCGAGAGTTAAAATTCGTACATTGACGGTAGTTTGCCAAAAAATTCCCATCGAGAGTTAAAATTCGTGTAGAGGCGATGGTTTCGAGAAAAAAATTCCAACCTAGTATTAAACCACGTGTATTGACGATTGTTTGACAAAAAGATTTCAACAAATAGTTAAAATTTGTATATTGACAGTAGTCTGAAGAAAAAAATTCCCACCTAGAGTTAAAATTCGTACATTTACGATAGTTTGACTAAGAATTCCCAACAAGAGATAAATTTCGTATATAGACGATAGTTTGAAGAAAAAAATTCCAACCTAGAGTTAAAGTTCGTATAATGACGATTGTTTGACAAAAAGATTTCAATCGAGACTTAAAATTTGAATATTGACAGTAGTTTGCAGAAGAAAGTGCACACCGAGAGTTAAAATTCGTACATTGACGGTAGTTTGATCAAAAAATTCCCATGGAGAGTTAAAATTCGTATATAGACGATAGTTTGAAGAAAAAAATTCCAACCTAGAGTTAAAGTTCGTATAATGACGATTGTTTGACAAAAAGATTTCAATCAAGACTTAAAATTTGAATATTGACAGTAGTTTGCAGAAAAAAGTGCCCACCGAGAGTTAAAATTCTGACATTGACGGTAGTTTGATCAAAAAATTCCCATGGAGAGTTAAAATTCGTATATAGACGATAGTTTGACTAAGAATTCCCAACAAGATATAAATTTCGTATATAGACGATAGTTTGAAGAAAAAAATTCCAACCTAGAGTTAAAGTTCGTATAATGACGATTGTATGACAAAAAGATTTCAATCGAGACTTAAAATTTGAATATTGACAGTAGTTTGCAGAAGAAAGTGCCCACCGAGAGTTAAAATTCGTACATTGACGGTAGTTTGATCAAAAAATTCCCATGGAGAGTTAAAATTCGTATATAGACGATAGTTTGAAGAAAAAGATTCCAACCTAGAGTTAAAGTTCGTATAATGACGATTGTTTGACAAAAAGAATTCAATCAAGACTTAAAATTTGAATATTGACAGTAGTTTGCAGAAAAAAGTGCCCACCGAGAGTTAAAATTCGTACATTGACGGTAGTTTGCCAAAAAATTCCCATCGAGGGTTCAAATTCGTATAGAGGCGATGGTTTCGAGAAAAAAATTCCAACCTAGTATTAAACCACGTGTATTGACGATTGTTTGACAAAAAGATTTCAACAAATAGTTAAAATTTGTACATTGACAGTAGTCTGAAGAAAAAAATTCCCACCGAGAGTTAAAATTCGTACATTGACGGTAGATTGATCAGAAAATTCCCATGGAGAGTTAAAATTCGTATATAGACGATAGTTTGACTAAGATTTCCCAACAAGATATAAATTTCGTATATAGACGATAGTTTGAAGAAAAAAATTCCAACCTAGAGTTAAAGTTCGTATAATGACGATTGTTTGACAAAAAGATTTCAATCAAGACTTAAAATTTGAATATTGACAGTAGTTTGCAGAAGAAAGTGCCCACCAAGAGTTAAAATTCGTACATTGACGGTAGTTTGATCAAAAAATTCCCATGGAGAGTTAAAATTCGTATATAGACGATAGTTAGAAGAAAAAATTCCAACCTAGAGTTAAAGTTCGTATAATGACGATTGTTTGACAAAAAGAATTCAATCAAGACTTAAAATTTGAATATTGACAGTAGTTTGAAGAAAAAAGTCCCCACCGAGAGATAAAATTCGTACATTGACGGTAGTTTGCCAAAAAATTCCCATCGAGAGTTAAAATTCGTATAGAGGCGATGGTTTCGAGAAAAAAATTCCAACCTAGTATTAAACCACGTGTATTGACGATTGTTTGACAAAAAGATTTCAACAAATAGTTAAAATTTGTATATTGACAGTAGTCTGAAGAAAAAAATTCCCACCGAGAGTTAAAATTCGTACATTGACGGTAGTTTGCCAAACAATTCCCATCGAGAGTTAAAATTCGTATATAGTCGATAGTTTGGAGAAAAAAATTCCAACCTAGTATTATAATTCGTGTATTGACGATTGTTTGACAAAAAGATTTCAACAAATAGTTAAAATTTGTATATTGACAGTAGTCTGAAGAAAAAAATTCCCACCGAGAGTTAAAATTCGTACATTTACGATAGTTTGACTAAGAATTCCCAACAAGAGATAAATTTCGTATATAGACGATAGTTTGAAGAAAAAAATTCCAACCTAGAGTTAAAGTTCGTATAATGACGATTGTTTGACAAAAAGATTTCAATCAAGACTTAAAATTTGAATATTGACAGTAGTTTGCAGAAGAAAGTGCCCACCGAGAGTTAAAATTCGTACATTGACGGTAGTTTGATCAAAAAATTCCCATGGAGAGTTAAAATTCGTATATAGACGATAGTTTGAAGAAAAAAATTCCAACCTACAGTTAAAGTTCGTATAATGACGATTGTTTGACAAAAAGAATTCAATCAAGACTTAAAATTTGAATATTGACAGTAGTTTGCAGAAAAAAGTGCCCACCGAGAGTTAAAATTCTGACATTGACGGTAGTTTGATCAAAAAATTCCCATGGAGAGTTAAAATTCGTATATAGACGATAGTTTGACTAAGAATTCCCAACAAGATATAAATTTCGTATATAGAGGATAGTTTGAAGAAAAAAATTCCAACCTAGAGTTAAAGTTCGTATAATGACGATTGTTTGACAAAAAGATTTCAATCGAGACTTAAAATTTGAATATTGACAGTAGTTTGCAGAAGAAAGTGCCCACCGAGAGTTAAAATTCGTACATTGACGGTAGTTTGATCAAAAAATTCCCATGGAGAGTTAAAATTCGTATATAGACGATAGTTTGAAGAAAAAGATTCCAACCTAGAGTTAAAGTTCGTATAATGACGATTGTTTGACAAAAAGAATTCAATCAAGACTTAAAATTTGAATATTGACAGTAGTTTGCAGAAAAAAGTGCCCACCGAGAGTTAAAATTCGTACATTGACGGTAGTTTGCCAAAAAATTCCCATCGAGGGTTCAAATTCGTATAGAGGCGATGGTTTCGAGAAAAAAATTCCAACCTAGTATTAAACCACGTGTATTGACGATTGTTTGACAAAAAGATTTCAACAAATAGTTAAAATTTGTACATTGACAGTAGTCTGAAGAAAAAAATTCCCACCGAGAGTTAAAATTCGTACATTGACTGTAGATTGATCAAAAAATTCCCATGGAGAGTTAAAATTCGTATATAGACGATAGTTTGACTAAGAATTCCCAACAAGATATAAATTTCGTATATAGACGATAGTTTGAAGAAAAAAATTCCAACCTAGAGTTAAAGTTCGTATAATGACGATTGTTTGACAAAAAGATTTCAATCAAGACTTAAAATTTGAATATTGACAGTAGTTTGCAGAAGAAAGTGCCCACCGAGAGTTAAAATTCGTACATTGACGGTAGTTTGATCAAAAAATTCCCATGGAGAGTTAAAATTCGTATATAGACGATAGTTTGAAGAAAAAAATTCCAACCTAGAGTTAAAGTTCGTATAATGACGATTGTTTGACAAAAAGAATTCAATCAAGACTTAAAATTTGAATATTGACAGTAGTTTGAAGAAAAAAGTGCCCACCGAGAGTTAAAATTCGTACATTGACGGTAGTTTGCCAAAAAATTCCCATCGAGAGTTAAAATTCGTATAGAGGCGATGGTTTCGAGAAAAAAATTCCAACTTAGTATTAAACCACGTGTATTGTCGATTGTTTGACAAAAAGATTTCAACAAATAGTTAAAATTTGTACATTGATAGTAGTCTGAAGAAAAAAATTCCCACCGAGAGTTAAAATTCGTACATTTACGATAGTTTGACTAAGAATTCCCAACAAGAGATAAATTTCGTATATAGACGATAGTTTGAAGAAAAAAATTCCAACCTAGAGTTAAAGTTCGTATAATGACGATTGTTTGACAAAAAGATTTCAATCGAGACTTAAAATTTGAATATTGACAGTAGTTTGCAGAAGAAAGTGCCCACCGAGAGTTAAAATTCGTACATTGACGGTAGTTTGATCAAAAAATTCCCATGGAGAGTTAAAATTCGTATATAGACGATAGTTTGAAGAAAAAAATTCCAACCTAGAGTTAAAGTTCGTATAATGACGATTGTTTGACAAAAAGAATTCAATCAAGACTTAAAATTTTAATATTGACAGTAGTTTGCAGAAAAAAGTGCCCACCGAGAGTTAAAATTCGTACATTGACGGTAGTTTGCCAAAAAATTCCCATCGAGGGTTCAAATTCGTATAGAGGCGATGGTTTCGAGAAAAAAATTCCAACCTAGTATTAAACCACGTGTATTGACGATTGTTTGACAAAAAGATTTCAACAAATAGTTAAAATTTGTATATTGACAGTAGTCTGAAGAAAAAAATTCCCACCTAGAGTTAAAATTCGTACATTTACGATAGTTTGACTAAGAATTCCCAACAAGAGATAAATTTCGTATATAGACGATAGTTTGAAGAAAAAAATTCCAACCTAGAGTTAAAGTTCGTATAATGACGATTGTTTGACAAAAAGATTTCAATCGAGACTTAAAATTTGAATATTGACAGTAGTTTGCAGAAGAAAGTGCCCACCGAGAGTTAAAATTCGTACATTGACGGTAGTTTGATCAAAAAATTCCCATGGAGAGTTAAAATTCGTATATAGACGATAGTTTGAAGAAAAAAATTCCAACCTAGAGTTAAAGTTCGTATAATGACGATTGTTTGACAAAAAGATTTCAATCAAGACTTAAAATTTGAATATTGACAGTAGTTTGCAGAAAAAAGTGCCCACCGAGAGTTAAAATTCTGACATTGACGGTAGTTTGATCAAAAAATTCCCATGGAGAGTTAAAATTCGTATATAGACGATAGTTTGACTAAGAATTCCCAACAAGGTATAAATTTCGTATATAGACGATAGTTTGAAGAAAAAAATTCCAACCTAGAGTTAAAGTTCGTATAATGACGATTGTATGACAAAAAGATTTCAATCGAGACTTAAAATTTGAATATTGACAGTAGTTTGCAGAAGAAAGTGCCCACCGAGAGTTAAAATTCGTACATTGACGGTAGTTTGATCAAAAAATTCCCATGGAGAGTTAAAATTCGTATATAGACGATAGTTTGAAGAAAAAGATTCCAACCTAGAGTTAAAGTTCGTATAATGACGATTGTTTGACAAAAAGAATTCAATCAAGACTTAAAATTTGAATATTGACAGTAGTTTGCAGAAAAAAGTGCCCACTGAGAGTTAAAATTCGTACATTGACGGTAGTTTGCCAAAAAATTCCCATCGAGGGTTCAAATTCGTATAGAGGCGATGGTTTCGAGAAAAAAATTCCAACCTAGTATTAAACCACGTGTATTGACGATTGTTTGACAAAAAGATTTCAACAAATAGTTAAAATTTGTACATTGACAGTAGTCTGAAGAAAAAAATTCCCACCGAGAGTTAAAATTCGTACATTGACGGTAGATTGATCAAAAAATTCCCATGGAGAGTTAAAATTCGTATATAGACGATAGTTTGACTAAGAATTCCCAACAAGATATAAATTTCGTATATAGACGATAGTTTGAAGAAAAAAATTCCAACCTAGAGTTAAAGTTCGTATAATGACGATTGTTTGACAAAAAGATTTCAATCAAGACTTAAAATTTGAATATTGACAGTAGTTTGCAGAAGAAAGTGCCCACCAAGAGTTAAAATTCGTACATTGACGGTAGTTTGATCAAAAAATTCCCATGGAGAGTTAAAATTCGTATATAGACGATAGTTAGAAGAAAAAATTCCAACCTAGAGTTAAAGTTCGTATAATGACGATTGTTTGACAAAAAGAATTCAATCAAGACTTAAAATTTGAATATTGACAGTAGTTTGAAGAAAAAAGTCCCCACCGAGAGATAAAATTCGTACATTGACGGTAGTTTGCCAAAAAATTCCCATCGAGAGTTAAAATTCGTATAGAGGCGATGGTTTCGAGAAAAAAATTCCAACCTAGTATTAAACCACGTGTATTGACGATTGTTTGACAAAAAGATTTCAACAAATAGTTAAAATTTGTATATTGACAGTAGTCTGAAGAAAAAAATTCCCACCGAGAGTTAAAATTCGTACATTGACGGTAGTTTGCCAAACAATTCCCATCGAGAGTTAAAATTCGTATATAGTCGATAGTTTGGAGAAAAAAATTCCAACCTAGTATTATAATTCGTGTATTGACGATTGTTTGACAAAAAGATTTCAACAAATAGTTAAAATTTGTATATTGACAGTAGTCTGAAGAAAAAAATTCCCACCGAGAGTTAAAATTCGTACATTTACGATAGTTTGACTAAGAATTCCCAACAAGAGATAAATTTCGTATATAGACGATAGTTTGAAGAAAAAAATTCCAACCTAGAGTTAAAGTTCGTATAATGACGATTGTTTGACAAAAAGATTTCAATCAAGACTTAAAATTTGAATATTGACAGTAGTTTGCAGAAGAAAGTGCCCACCGAGAGTTAAAATTCGTACATTGACGGTAGTTTGATCAAAAAATTCCCATGGAGAGTTAAAATTCGTATATAGACGATAGTTTGAAGAAAAAAATTCCAACCTACAGTTAAAGTTCGTATAATGACGATTGTTTGACAAAAAGAATTCAATCAAGACTTAAAATTTGAATATTGACAGTAGTTTGCAGAAAAAAGTGCCCACCGAGAGTTAAAATTCTGACATTGACGGTAGTTTGATCAAAAAATTCCCATGGAGAGTTAAAATTCGTATATAGACGATAGTTTGACTAAGAATTCCCAACAAGATATAAATTTCGTATATAGACGATAGTTTGAAGAAAAAAATTCCAACCTAGAGTTAAAGTTCGTATAATGACGATTGTTTGACAAAAAGATTTCAATCGAGACTTAAAATTTGAATATTGACAGTAGTTTGCAGAAGAAAGTGCCCACCGAGAGTTAAAATTCGTACATTGACGGTAGTTTGATCAAAAAATTCCCATGGAGAGTTAAAATTCGTATATAGACGATAGTTTGAAGAAAAAGATTCCAACCTAGAGTTAAAGTTCGTATAATGACGATTGTTTGACAAAAAGAATTCAATCAAGACTTAAAATTTGAATATTGACAGTAGTTTGCAGAAAAAAGTGCCCACCGAGAGTTAAAATTCGTACATTGACGGTAGTTTGCCAAAAAATTCCCATCGAGGGTTCAAATTCGTATAGAGGCGATGGTTTCGAGAAAAAAATTCCAACCTAGTATTAAACCACGTGTATTGACGATTGTTTGACAAAAAGATTTCAACAAATAGTTAAAATTTGTACATTGACAGTAGTCTGAAGAAAAAAATTCCCACCGAGAGTTAAAATTCGTACATTGACTGTAGATTGATCAAAAAATTCCCATGGAGAGTTAAAATTCGTATATAGACGATAGTTTGACTAAGAATTCCCAACAAGATATAAATTTCGTATATAGACGATAGTTTGAAGAAAAAAATTCCAACCTAGAGTTAAAGTTCGTATAATGACGATTGTTTGACAAAAAGATTTCAATCGAGACTTAAAATTTGAATATTGACAGTAGTTTGCAGAAGAAAGTGCCCACCGAGAGTTAAAATTCGTACATTGACGGTAGTTTGATCAAAAAATTCCCATGGAGAGTTAAAATTCGTATATAGGCGATGGTTTCGAGAAAAAAATTCCAACTTAGTATTAAACCACGTGTATTGTCGATTGTTTGACAAAAAGATTTCAACAAATAGTTAAAATTTGTACATTGATAGTAGTCTGAAGAAAAAAATTCCCACCGAGAGTTAAAATTCGTACATTTACGATAGTTTGACTAAGAATTCCCAACAAGAGATAAATTTCGTATATAGACGATAGTTTGAAGAAAAAAATTCCAACCTAGAGTTAAAGTTCGTATAATGACGATTGTTTGACAAAAAGATTTCAATCGAGACTTAAAATTTGAATATTGACAGTAGTTTGCAGAAGAAAGTGCCCACCGAGAGTTAAAATTCGTACATTGACGGTAGTTTGATCAAAAAATTCCCATGGAGAGTTAAAATTCGTATATAGACGATAGTTTGAAGAAAAAAATTCCAACCTAGAGTTAAAGTTCGTATAATGACGATTGTTTGACAAAAAGATTTCAATCAAGACTTAAAATTTGAATATTGACAGTAGTTTGCAGAAAAAAGTGCCCACCGAGAGTTAAAATTCTGACATTGACGGTAGTTTGATCAAAAAATTCCCATGGAGAGTTAAAATTCGTATATAGACGATAGTTTGACTAAGAATTCCCAACAAGATATAAATTTCGTATATAGACGATATTTTGAAGAAAAAAATTCCAACCTAGAGTTAAAGTTCGTATAATGACGATTGTTTGACAAAAAGATTTCAATCGAGACTTAAAATTTGAATATTGACAGTAGTTTGCAGAAGAAAGTGCCCACCGAGAGTTAAAATTCGTACATTGACGGTAGTTTGATCAAAAAATTCCCATGGAGAGTTAAAATTCGTATATAGACGATAGTTTGAAGAAAAAGATTCCAACCTAGAGTTAAAGTTCGTATAATGACGATTGTTTGACAAAAAGAATTCAATCAAGACTTAAAATTTGAATATTGACAGTAGTTTGCAGAAAAAAGTGCCCACCGAGAGTTAAAATTCGTACATTGACGGTAGTTTGCCAAAAAATTCCCATCGAGGGTTCAAATTCGTATAGAGGCGATGGTTTCGAGAAAAAAATTCCAACCTAGTATTAAACCACGTGTATTGACGATTGTTTGACAAAAAGATTTCAACAAATAGTTAAAATTTGTATATTGACAGTAGTCTGAAGAAAAAAATTCCCACCTAGAGTTAAAATTCGTACATTTACGATAGTTTGACTAAGAATTACCAACAAGTGATAAATTTCGTATATAGCCGATAGTTTGAAGATAAAAATTCCAACCTAGAGTTAGAGTTCGTATAATGACGATTGTTTGACCAAAGGATTTCAATCAAGACTTAAAATTTGAATATTGACAGTAGTTTGAAGAAAAAAGTGCTCACCGAGAGTTAAAATTCGTACATTGACGGTAGTTTGCCAAAAAATTCCCATGGAGAGTTAAAATTCGTATATAGGCGATGGTTTCGAGAAAAAAATTCCAACTTAGTATTAAACCACGTGTATTGTCGATTGTTTGACAAAAAGATTTCAACAAATAGTTAAAATTTGTACATTGATAGTAGTCTGAAGAAAAAAATTCCCACCGAGAGTTAAAATTCGTACATTTACGATAGTTTGACTAAGAATTCCCAACAAGAGATAAATTTCGTATATAGACGATAGTTTGAAGAAAAAAATTCCAACCTAGAGTTAAAGTTCGTATAATGACGATTGTTTGACAAAAAGATTTCAATCGAGACTTAAAATTTGAATATTGACAGTAGTTTGCAGAAGAAAGTGCCCACCGAGAGTTAAAATTCGTACATTGACGGTAGTTTGATCAAAAAATTCCCATGGAGAGTTAAAATTCGTATATAGACGATAGTTTGAAGAAAAAAATTCCAACCTAGAGTTAAAGTTCGTATAATGACGATTGTTTGACAAAAAGATTTCAATCAAGACTTAAAATTTGAATATTGACAGTAGTTTGCAGAAAAAAGTGCCCACCGAGAGTTAAAATTCTGACATTGACGGTAGTTTGATCAAAAAATTCCCATGGAGAGTTAAAATTCGTATATAGACGATAGTTTGACTAAGAATTCCCAACAAGATATAAATTTCGTATATAGACGATATTTTGAAGAAAAAAATTCCAACCTAGAGTTAAAGTTCGTATAATGACGATTGTTTGACAAAAAGATTTCAATCGAGACTTAAAATTTGAATATTGACAGTAGTTTGCAGAAGAAAGTGCCCACCGAGAGTTAAAATTCGTACATTGACGGTAGTTTGATCAAAAAATTCCCATGGAGAGTTAAAATTCGTATATAGACGATAGTTTGAAGAAAAAGATTCCAACCTAGAGTTAAAGTTCGTATAATGACGATTGTTTGACAAAAAGAATTCAATCAAGACTTAAAATTTGAATATTGACAGTAGTTTGCAGAAAAAAGTGCCCACCGAGAGTTAAAATTCGTACATTGACGGTAGTTTGCCAAAAAATTCCCATCGAGGGTTCAAATTCGTATAGAGGCGATGGTTTCGAGAAAAAAATTCCAACCTAGTATTAAACCACGTGTATTGACGATTGTTTGACAAAAAGATTTCAACAAATAGTTAAAATTTGTATATTGACAGTAGTCTGAAGAAAAAAATTCCCACCTAGAGTTAAAATTCGTACATTTACGATAGTTTGACTAAGAATTACCAACAAGTGATAAATTTCGTATATAGCCGATAGTTTGAAGAAAAAAATTCCAACCTAGAGTTAGAGTTCGTATAATGACGATTGTTTGACCAAAGGATTTCAATCAAGACTTAAAATTTGAATATTGACAGTAGTTTGAAGAAAAAAGTGCTCACCGAGAGTTAAAATTCGTACATTGACGGTAGTTTGCCAAAAAATTCCCATGGAGAGTTAAAATTCGTATATAGGCGATGGTTTCGAGAAAAAAATTCCAACTTAGTATTAAACCACGTGTATTGTCGATTGTTTGACAAAAAGATTTCAACAAATAGTTAAAATTTGTACATTGATAGTAGTCTGAAGAAAAAAATTCCCACCGAGAGTTAAAATTCGTACATTTACGATAGTTTGACTAAGAATTCCCAACAAGAGATAAATTTCGTATATAGACGATAGTTTGAAGAAAAAAATTCCAACCTAGAGTTAAAGTTCGTATAATGACGATTGTTTGACAAAAAGATTTCAATCGAGACTTAAAATTTGAATATTGACAGTAGTTTGCAGAAGAAAGTGCCCACCGAGAGTTAAAATTCGTACATTGACGGTAGTTTGATCAAAAAATTCCCATGGAGAGTTAAAATTCGTATATAGACGATAGTTTGAAGAAAAAAATTCCAACCTAGAGTTAAAGTTCGTATAATGACGATTGTTTGACAAAAAGATTTCAATCAAGACTTAAAATTTGAATATTGACAGTAGTTTGCAGAAAAAAGTGCCCACCGAGAGTTAAAATTCTGACATTGACGGTAGTTTGATCAAAAAATTCCCATGGAGAGTTAAAATTCGTATATAGACGATAGTTTGACTAAGAATTCCCAACAAGATATAAATTTCGTATATAGACGATAGTTTGAAGAAAAAAATTCCAACCTAGAGTTAAAGTTCGTATAATGACGATTGTTTGACAAAAAGATTTCAATCGAGACTTAAAATTTGAATATTGACAGTAGTTTGCAGAAGAAAGTGCCCACCGAGAGTTAAAATTCGTACATTGACGGTAGTTTGATCAAAAAATTCCCATGGAGAGTTAAAATTCGTATATAGACGATAGTTTGAAGAAAAAAATTCCAACCTAGAGTTAAAGTTCGTATAATGACGATTGTTTGACAAAAAGATTTCAATCAAGACTTAAAATTTGAATATTGACAGTAGTTTGCAGAAAAAAGTGCCCACCGAGAGTTAAAATTCTGACATTGACGGTAGTTTGATCAAAAAATTCCCATGGAGAGTTAAAATTCGTATATAGACGATAGTTTGACTAAGAATTCCCAACAAGATATAAATTTCGTATATAGACGATAGTTTGAAGAAAAAAATTCCAACCTAGAGTTAAAGTTCGTATAATGACGATTGTTTGACAAAAAGATTTCAATCGAGACTTAAAATTTGAATATTGACAGTAGTTTGCAGAAGAAAGTGCCCACCGAGAGTTAAAATTCGTACATTGACGGTAGTTTGATCAAAAAATTCCCATGGAGAGTTAAAATTCGTATATAGACGATAGTTTGAAGAAAAAGATTCCAACCTAGAGTTAAAGTTCGTATAATGACGATTGTTTGACAAAAAGAATTCAATCAAGACTTAAAATTTGAATATTGACAGTAGTTTGCAGAAAAAAGTGCCCACCGAGAGTTAAAATTCGTACATTGACGGTAGTTTGCCAAAAAATTCCCATCGAGGGTTCAAATTCGTATAGAGGCGATGGTTTCGAGAAAAAAATTCCAACCTAGTATTAAACCACGTGTATTGACGATTGTTTGACAAAAAGATTTCAACAAATAGTTAAAATTTGTACATTGACAGTAGTCTGAAGAAAAAAATTCCCACCGAGAGTTAAAATTCGTACATTGACGGTAGATTGATCAAAAAATTCCCATGGAGAGTTAAAATTCGTATATAGACGATAGTTTGACTAAGAATTCCCAACAAGATATAAATTTCGTATATAGACGATAGTTTGAAGAAAAAAATTCCAACCTAGAGTTAAAGTTCGTATAATGACGATTGTTTGACAAAAAGATTTCAATCAAGACTTAAAATTTGAATATTGACAGTAGTTTGCAGAAGAAAGTGCCCACCGAGAGTTAAAATTCGTACATTGACGGTAGTTTGATCAAAAAATTCCCATGGAGAGTTAAAATTCGTATATAGACGATAGTTTGAAGAAAAAAATTCCAACCTAGAGTTAAAGTTCGTATAATGACGATTGTTTGACAAAAAGAATTCAATCAAGACTTAAAATTTGAATATTGACAGTAGTTTGAAGAAAAAAGTGCCCACCGAGAGTTAAAATTCGTACATTGACGGTAGTTTGCCAAAAAATTCCCATGGAGAGTTAAAATTCGTATAGAGGCGATGGTTTCGAGAAAAAAATTCCAACTTAGTATTAAACCACGTGTATTGTCGATTGTTTGACAAAAAGATTTCAACAAATAGTTAAAATTTGTACATTGATAGTAGTCTGAAGAAAAAAATTCCCACCGAGAGTTAAAATTCGTACATTTACGATAGTTTGACTAAGAATTCCCAACAAGAGATAAATTTCGTATATAGACGATAGTTTGAAGAAAAAAATTCCAACCTAGAGTTAAAGTTCGTATAATGACGATTGTTTGACAAAAAGATTTCAATCGAGACTTAAAATTTGAATATTGACAGTAGTTTGCAGAAGAAAGTGCCCACCGAGAGTTAAAATTCGTACATTGACGGTAGTTTGATCAAAAAGTTCCCATGGAGAGTTAAAATTCGTATATAGACGATAGTTTGAAGAAAAAAATTCCAACCTAGAGTTAAAGTTCGTATAATGACGATTGTTTGACAAAAAGATTTCAATCAAGACTTAAAATTTGAATATTGACAGTAGTTTGCAGAAAAAAGTGCCCACCGAGAGTTAAAATTCTGACATTGACGGTAGTTTGATCAAAAAATTCCCATGGAGAGTTAAAATTCGTATATAGACGATAGTTTGACTAAGAATTCCCAACAAGATATAAATTTCGTATATAGACGATAGTTTGAAGAAAAAAATTCCAACCTAGAGTTAAAGTTCGTATAATGACGATTGTTTGACAAAAAGATTTCAATCGAGACTTAAAATTTGAATATTGACAGTAGTTTGCAGAAGAAAGTGCCCACCGAGAGTTAAAATTCGTACATTGACGGTAGTTTGATCAAAAAATTCCCATGGAGAGTTAAAATTCGTATATAGACGATAGTTTGAAGAAAAAAATTCCAACCTAGAGTTAAAGTTCGTATAATGACGATTGTTTGACAAAAAGATTTCAATCAAGACTTAAAATTTGAATATTGACAGTAGTTTGCAGAAAAAAGTGCCCACCGAGAGTTAAAATTCTGACATTGACGGTAGTTTGATCAAAAAATTCCCATGGAGAGTTAAAATTCGTATATAGACGATAGTTTGACTAAGAATTCCCAACAAGATATAAATTTCGTATATAGACGATAGTTTGAAGAAAAAAATTCCAACCTAGAGTTAAAGTTCGTATAATGACGATTGTTTGACAAAAAGATTTCAATCGAGACTTAAAATTTGAATATTGACAGTAGTTTGCAGAAGAAAGTGCCCACCGAGAGTTAAAATTCGTACATTGACGGTAGTTTGATCAAAAAATTCCCATGGAGAGTTAAAATTCGTATATAGACGATAGTTTGAAGAAAAAGATTCCAACCTAGAGTTAAAGTTCGTATAATGACGATTGTTTGACAAAAAGAATTCAATCAAGACTTAAAATTTGAATATTGACAGTAGTTTGCAGAAAAAAGTGCCCACCGAGAGTTAAAATTCGTACATTGACGGTAGTTTGCCAAAAAATTCCCATCGAGGGTTCAAATTCGTATAGAGGCGATGGTTTCGAGAAAAAAATTCCAACCTAGTATTAAACCACGTGTATTGACGATTGTTTGACAAAAAGATTTCAACAAATAGTTAAAATTTGTACATTGACAGTAGTCTGAAGAAAAAAATTCCCACCGAGAGTTAAAATTCGTACATTGACGGTAGATTGATCAAAAAATTCCCATGGAGAGTTAAAATTCGTATATAGACGATAGTTTGACTAAGAATTCCCAACAAGATATAAATTTCGTATATAGACGATAGTTTGAAGAAAAAAATTCCAACCTAGAGTTAAAGTTCGTATAATGACGATTGTTTGACAAAAAGATTTCAATCAAGACTTAAAATTTGAATATTGACAGTAGTTTGCAGAAGAAAGTGCCCACCGAGAGTTAAAATTCGTACATTGACGGTAGTTTGATCAAAAAATTCCCATGGAGAGTTAAAATTCGTATATAGACGATAGTTTGAAGAAAAAAATTCCAACCTAGAGTTAAAGTTCGTATAATGACGATTGTTTGACAAAAAGAATTCAATCAAGACTTAAAATTTGAATATTGACAGTAGTTTGAAGAAAAAAGTGCCCACCGAGAGTTAAAATTCGTACATTGACGGTAGTTTGCCAAAAAATTCCCATCGAGAGTTAAAATTCGTATAGAGGCGATGGTTTCGAGAAAAAAATTCCAACCTAGTATTAAACCACGTGTATTGACGATTGTTTGACAAAAAGATTTCAACAAATAGTTAAAATTTGTATATTGACAGTAGTCTGAAGAAAAAAATTCCCACCTAGAGTTAAAATTCGTACATTTACGATAGTTTGACTAAGAATTCCCAACAAGAGATAAATTTCGTATATAGACGATAGTTTGAAGAAAAAAATTCCAACCTAGAGTTAAAGTTCGTATAATGACGATTGTTTGACAAAAAGATTTCAATCGAGACTTAAAATTTGAATATTGACAGTAGTTTGCAGAAGAAAGTGCCCACCGAGAGTTAAAATTCGTACATTGACGGTAGTTTGATCAAAAAATTCCCATGGAGAGTTAAAATTCGTATATAGACGATAGTTTGAAGAAAAAAATTCCAACCTAGAGTTAAAGTTCGTATAATGACGATTGTTTGACAAAAAGAATTCAATCAAGACTTAAAATTTTAATATTGACAGTAGTTTGCAGAAAAAAGTGCCCACCGAGAGTTAAAATTCGTACATTGACGGTAGTTTGCCAAAAAATTCCCATCGAGGGTTCAAATTCGTATAGAGGCGATGGTTTCGAGAAAAAAATTCCAACCTAGTATTAAACCACGTGTATTGACGATTGTTTGACAAAAAGATTTCAACAAATAGTTAAAATTTGTATATTGACAGTAGTCTGAAGAAAAAAATTCCCACCTAGAGTTAAAATTCGTACATTTACGATAGTTTGACTAAGAATTACCAACAAGTGATAAATTTCGTATATAGCCGATAGTTTGAAGAAAAAAATTCCAACCTAGAGTTAAAGTTCGTATAATGACGATTGTTTGACCAAAGGATTTCAATCAAGACTTAAAATTTGAATATTGACAGTAGTTTGAAGAAAAAAGTGCTCACCGAGAGTTAAAATTCGTACATTGACGGTAGTTTGCCAAAAAATTCCCATGGAGAGTTAAAATTCGTATATAGGCGATGGTTTCGAGAAAAAAATTCCAACTTAGTATTAAACCACGTGTATTGTCGATTGTTTGACAAAAAGATTTCAACAAATAGTTAAAATTTGTACATTGATAGTAGTCTGAAGAAAAAAATTCCCACCGAGAGTTAAAATTCGTACATTTACGATAGTTTGACTAAGAATTCCCAACAAGAGATAAATTTCGTATATAGACGATAGTTTGAAGAAAAAAATTCCAACCTAGAGTTAAAGTTCGTATAATGACGATTGTTTGACAAAAAGATTTCAATCGAGACTTAAAATTTGAATATTGACAGTAGTTTGCAGAAGAAAGTGCCCACCGAGAGTTAAAATTCGTACATTGACGGTAGTTTGATCAAAAAATTCCCATGGAGAGTTAAAATTCGTATATAGACGATAGTTTGAAGAAAAAAATTCCAACCTAGAGTTAAAGTTCGTATAATGACGATTGTTTGACAAAAAGATTTCAATCAAGACTTAAAATTTGAATATTGACAGTAGTTTGCAGAAAAAAGTGCCCACCGAGAGTTAAAATTCTGACATTGACGGTAGTTTGATCAAAAAATTCCCATGGAGAGTTAAAATTCGTATATAGACGATAGTTTGACTAAGAATTCCCAACAAGATATAAATTTCGTATATAGACGATATTTTGAAGAAAAAAATTCCAACCTAGAGTTAAAGTTCGTATAATGACGATTGTTTGACAAAAAGATTTCAATCGAGACTTAAAATTTGAATATTGACAGTAGTTTGCAGAAGAAAGTGCCCACCGAGAGTTAAAATTCGTACATTGACGGTAGTTTGATCAAAAAATTCCCATGGACAGTTAAAATTCGTATATAGACGATAGTTTGAAGAAAAAGATTCCAACCTAGAGTTAAAGTTCGTATAATGACGATTGTTTGACAAAAAGAATTCAATCAAGACTTAAAATTTGAATATTGACAGTAGTTTGCAGAAAAAAGTGCCCACCGAGAGTTAAAATTCGTACATTGACGGTAGTTTGCCAAAAAATTCCCATCGAGGGTTCAAATTCGTATAGAGGCGATGGTTTCGAGAAAAAAATTCCAACCTAGTATTAAACCACGTGTATTGACGATTGTTTGACAAAAAGATTTCAACAAATAGTTAAAATTTGTACATTGACAGTAGTCTGAAGAAAAAAATTCCCACCGAGAGTTAAAATTCGTACATTGACGGTAGATTGATCAAAAAATTCCCATGGAGAGTTAAAATTCGTATATAGACGATAGTTTGACTAAGAATTCCCAACAAGATATAAATTTCGTATATAGACGATAGTTTGAAGAAAAAAATTCCAACCTAGAGTTAAAGTTCGTATAATGACGATTGTTTGACAAAAAGATTTCAATCAAGACTTAAAATTTGAATATTGACAGTAGTTTGCAGAAGAAAGTGCCCACCAAGAGTTAAAATTCGTACATTGACGGTAGTTTGATCAAAAAATTCCCATGGAGAGTTAAAATTCGTATATAGACGATAGTTAGAAGAAAAAATTCCAACCTAGAGTTAAAGTTCGTATAATGACGATTGTTTGACAAAAAGAATTCAATCAAGACTTAAAATTTGAATATTGACAGTAGTTTGAAGAAAAAAGTCCCCACCGAGAGATAAAATTCGTACATTGACGGTAGTTTGCCAAAAAATTCCCATCGAGAGTTAAAATTCGTATAGAGGCGATGGTTTCGAGAAAAAAATTCCAACCTAGTATTAAACCACGTGTATTGACGATTGTTTGACAAAAAGATTTCAACAAATAGTTAAAATTTGTATATTGACAGTAGTCTGAAGAAAAAAATTCCCACCGAGAGTTAAAATTCGTACATTTACGATAGTTTGACTAAGAATTCCCAACAAGAGATAAATTTCGTATATAGACGATAGTTTGAAGAAAAAAATTCCAACCTAGAGTTAAAGTTCGTATAATGACGATTGTTTGACAAAAAGATTTCAATCAAGACTTAAAATTTGAATATTGACAGTAGTTTGCAGAAGAAAGTGCCCACCGAGAGTTAAAATTCGTACATTGACGGTAGTTTGATCAAAAAATTCCCATGGAGAGTTAAAATTCGTATATAGACGATAGTTTGAAGAAAAAGATTCCAACCTAGAGTTATAATTCGTATAATGACGATTGTTTGACCAAAGGATTTCAATCAAGACTTAAAATTTGAATATTGACAGTAGTTTGAAGAAAAAAGTGCTCACCGAGAGTTAAAATTCGTACATTGACGGTAGTTTGCCAAAAAATTCCCATGGAGAGTTAAAATTCGTATATAGGCGATGGTTTCGAGAAAAAAATTCCAACTTAGTATTAAACCACGTGTATTGTCGATTGTTTGACAAAAAGATTTCAACAAATAGTTAAAATTTGTACATTGATAGTAGTCTGAAGAAAAAAATTCCCACCGAGAGTTAAAATTCGTACATTTACGATAGTTTGACTAAGAATTCCCAACAAGATATAAATTTCGTATATAGACGATAGTTTGAAGAAAAAAATTCCAACCTAGAGTTAAAGTTCGTATAATGACGATTGTTTGACAAAAAGATTTCAATCGAGACTTAAAATTTGAATATTGACAGTAGTTTGCAGAAGAAAGTGCCCACCGAGAGTTAAAATTCGTACATTGACGGTAGTTTGATCAAAAAATTCCCATGGAGAGTTAAAATTCGTATATAGACGATAGTTTGAAGAAAAAGATTCCAACCTAGAGTTAAAGTTCGTATAATGACGATTGTTTGACAAAAAGAATTCAATCAAGACTTAAAATTTGAATATTGACAGTAGTTTGCAGAAAAAAGTGCCCACCGAGAGTTAAAATTCGTACATTGACGGTAGTTTGCCAAAAAATTCCCATCGAGGGTTCAAATTCGTATAGAGGCGATGGTTTCGAGAAAAAAATTCCAACCTAGTATTAAACCACGTGTATTGACGATTGTTTGACAAAAAGATTTCAACAAATAGTTAAAATTTGTACATTGACAGTAGTCTGAAGAAAAAAATTCCCACCGAGAGTTAAAATTCGTACATTGACGGTAGATTGATCAAAAAATTCCCATGGAGAGTTAAAATTCGTATATAGACGATAGTTTGACTAAGAATTCCCAACAAGATATAAATTTCGTATATAGACGATAGTTTGAAGAAAAAAATTCCAACCTAGAGTTAAAGTTCGTATAATGACGATTGTTTGACAAAAAGATTTCAATCAAGACTTAAAATTTGAATATTGACAGTAGTTTGCAGAAAAAAGTGCCCACCGAGAGTTAAAATTCGTACATTGACGGTAGTTTGCCAAAAAATTCCCATCGAGGGTTCAAATTCGTATAGAGGCGATGGTTTCGAGAAAAAAATTCCAACCTAGTATTAAACCACGTGTATTGACGATTGTTTGACAAAAAGATTTCAACAAATAGTTAAAATTTGTACATTGACAGTAGTCTGAAGAAAAAAATTCCCACCGAGAGTTAAAATTCGTACATTGACGGTAGATTGATCAAAAAATTCCCATGGAGAGTTAAAATTCGTATATAGACGATAGTTTGACTAAAAATTCCCAACAAGATATAAATTTCGTATATAGACGATAGTTTGAAGAAAAAAATTCCAACCTAGAGTTAAAGTTCGTATAATGACGATTGTTTGACAAAAAGATTTCAATCAAGACTTAAAATTTGAATATTGACAGTAGTTTGCAGAAAAAAGTGCCCACCGAGAGTTAAAATTCGTACATTGACGGTAGTTTGCCAAAAAATTCCCATCGAGGGTTCAAATTCGTATAGAGGCGATGGTTTCGAGAAAAAAATTCCAACCTAGTATTAAACCACGTGTATTGACGATTGTTTGACAAAAAGATTTCAACAAATAGTTAAAATTTGTACATTGACAGTAGTCTGAAGAAAAAAATTCCCACCGAGAGTTAAAATTCGTACATTGACGGTAGATTGATCAAAAAATTCCCATGGAGAGTTAAAATTCGTATATAGACGATAGTTTGACTAAAAATTCCCAACAAGATATAAATTTCGTATATAGACGATAGTTTGAAGAAAAAAATTCCAACCTAGAGTTAAAGTTCGTATAATGACGATTGTTTGACAAAAAGATTTCAATCAAGACTTAAAATTTGAATATTGACAGTAGTTTGCAGAAGAAAGTGCCCACCAAGAGTTAAAATTCGTACATTGACGGTAGTTTGATCAAAAAATTCCCATGGAGAGTTAAAATTCGTATATAGACGATAGTTAGAAGAAAAAAATTCCAACCTAGAGTTAAAGTTCGTATAATGACGATTGTTTGACAAAAAGAATTCAATCAAGACTTAAAATTTGAATATTGACAGTAGTTTGAAGAAAAAAGTGCCCACCGAGAGATAAAATTCGTACATTGACGGTAGTTTGCCAAAAAATTCCCATCGAGAGTTAAAATTCGTATAGAGGCGATGGTTTCGAGAAAAAAATTCCAACCTAGTATTAAACCACGTGTATTGACGATTGTTTGACAAAAAGATTTCAACAAATAGTTAAAATTTGTATATTGACAGTAGTCTGAAGAAAAAAATTCCCACCGAGAGTTAAAATTCGTACATTGACGGTAGTTTGCCAAACAATTACCATCGAGAGTTAAAATTCGTATATAGTCGATAGTTTGGAGAAAAAAATTCCAACCTAGTATTATAATTCGTGTATTGACGATTGTTTGACAAAAAGATTTCAACAAATAGTTAAAATTTGTATATTGACAGTAGTCTGAAGAAAAAAATTCCCACCGAGAGTTAAAATTCGTACATTTACGATAGTTTGACTAAGAATTCCCAACAAGAGATAAATTTCGTATATAGACGAGAGTTTGAAGAAAAAAATTCCAACCTAGAGTTAAAGTTCGTATAATGACGATTGTTTGACAAAAAGATTTCAATCAAGACTTAAAATTTGAATATTGACAGTAGTTTGCAGAAGAAAGTGCCCACCGAGAGTTAAAATTCGTACATTGACGGTAGTTTGATCAAAAAATTCCCATGGAGAGCTAAAATTCGTATATAGGCGATGGTTTCGAGAAAAAAATTCCAACTTAGTATTAAACCACGTGTATTGTCGATTGTTTGACAAAAAGATTTCAACAAATAGTTAAAATTTGTACATTGATAGTAGTCTGAAGAAAAAAATTCCCACCGAGAGTTAAAATTCGTACATTTACGATAGTTTGACTAAGTATTCCCAACAAGAGATAAATTTCGTATATAGACGATAGTTTGAAGAAAAAAATTCCAACCTAGAGTTAAAGTTCGTATAATGACGATTGTTTGACAAAAAGATTTCAATCGAGACTTAAAATTTGAATATTGACAGTAGTTTGCAGAAGAAAGTGCCCACCGAGAGTTAAAATTCGTACATTGACGGTAGTTTGATCAAAAAATTCCCATGGAGAGTTAAAATTCGTATATAGACGATAGTTTGAAGAAAAAGATTCCAACCTAGAGTTAAAGTTCGTATAATGACGATTGTTTGACAAAAAGAATTCAATCAAGACTTAAAATTTGAATATTGACAGTAGTTTGCAGAAAAAAGTGCCCACCGAGAGTTAAAATTCGTACATTGACGGTAGTTTGCCAAAAAATTCCCATCGAGGGTTCAAATTCGTATAGAGGCGATGGTTTCGAGAAAAAAATTCCAACCTAGTATTAAACCACGTGTATTGACGATTGTTTGACAAAAAGATTTCAACAAATAGTTAAAATTTGTACATTGACAGTAGTCTGAAGAAAAAAATTCCCACCGAGAGTTAAAATTCGTACATTGACGGTAGATTGATCAAAAAATTCCCATGGAGAGTTAAAATTCGTATATAGACGATAGTTTGACTAAGAATTCCCAACAAGATATAAATTTCGTATATAGACGATAGTTTGAAGAAAAAAATTCCAACCTAGAGTTAAAGTTCGTATAATGACGATTGTTTGACAAAAAGATTTCAATCAAGACTTAAAATTTGAATATTGACAGTAGTTTGCAGAAGAAAGTGCCCACCAAGAGTTAAAATTCGTACATTGACGGTAGTTTGATCAAAAAATTCCCATGGAGAGTTAAAATTCGTATATAGACGATAGTTAGAAGAAAAAAATTCCAACCTAGAGTTAAAGTTCGTATAATGACGATTGTTTGACAAAAAGAATTCAATCAAGACTTAAAATTTGAATATTGACAGTAGTTTGAAGAAAAAAGTGCCCACCGAGAGATAAAATTCGTACATTGACGGTAGTTTGCCAAAAAATTCCCATCGAGAGTTAAAATTCGTATAGAGGCGATGGTTTCGAGAAAAAAATTCCAACCTAGTATTAAACCACGTGTATTGACGATTGTTTGACAAAAAGATTTCAACAAATAGTTAAAATTTGTATATTGACAGTAGTCTGAAGAAAAAAATTCCCACCTAGAGTTAAAATTCGTACATTTACGATAGTTTGACTAAGAATTCCCAACAAGAGATAAATTTCGTATATAGACGATAGTTTGAAGAAAAAAATTCCAACCTAGAGTTAAAGTTCGTATAATGACGATTGTTTGACAAAAAGATTTCAATCGAGACTTAAAATTTGAATATTGACAGTAGTTTGCAGAAGAAAGTGCCCACCGAGAGTTAAAATTCGTACATTGACGGTAGTTTGATCAAAAAATTCCCATGGAGAGTTAAAATTCGTATATAGACGATAGTTTGAAGAAAAAAATTCCAACCTAGAGTTAAAGTTCGTATAATGACGATTGTTTGACAAAAAGAATTCAATCAAGACTTAAAATTTTAATATTGACAGTAGTTTGCAGAAAAAAGTGCCCACCGAGAGTTAAAATTCGTACATTGACGGTAGTTTGCCAAAAAATTCCCATCGAGGGTTCAAATTCGTATAGAGGCGATGGTTTCGAGAAAAAAATTCCAACCTAGTATTAAACCACGTGTATTGACGATTGTTTGACAAAAAGATTTCAACAAATAGTTAAAATTTGTATATTGACAGTAGTCTGAAGAAAAAAATTCCCACCTAGAGTTAAAATTCGTACATTTACGATAGTTTGACTAAGAATTACCAACAAGTGATAAATTTCGTATATAGCCGATAGTTTGAAGAAAAAAATTCCAACCTAGAGTTAGAGTTCGTATAATGACGATTGTTTGACCAAAGGATTTCAATCAAGACTTAAAATTTGAATATTGACAGTAGTTTGAAGAAAAAAGTGCTCACCGAGAGTTAAAATTCGTACATTGACGGTAGTTTGCCAAAAAATTCCCATGGAGAGTTAAAATTCGTATATAGGCGATGGTTTCGAGAAAAAAATTCCAACTTAGTATTAAACCACGTGTATTGTCGATTGTTTGACAAAAAGATTTCAACAAATAGTTAAAATTTGTACATTGATAGTAGTCTGAAGAAAAAAATTCCCACCGAGAGTTAAAATTCGTACATTTACGATAGTTTGACTAAGAATTCCCAACAAGAGATAAATTTCGTATATAGACGATAGTTTGAAGAAAAAAATTCCAACCTAGAGTTAAAGTTCGTATAATGACGATTGTTTGACAAAAAGATTTCAATCGAGACTTAAAATTTGAATATTGACAGTAGTTTGCAGAAGAAAGTGCCCACCGAGAGTTAAAATTCGTACATTGACGGTAGTTTGATCAAAAAATTCCCATGGAGAGTTAAAATTCGTATATAGACGATAGTTTGAAGAAAAAAATTCCAACCTAGAGTTAAAGTTCGTATAATGACGATTGTTTGACAAAAAGATTTCAATCAAGACTTAAAATTTGAATATTGACAGTAGTTTGCAGAAAAAAGTGCCCACCGAGAGTTAAAATTCTGACATTGACGGTAGTTTGATCAAAAAATTCCCATGGAGAGTTAAAATTCGTATATAGACGATAGTTTGACTAAGAATTCCCAACAAGATATAAATTTCGTATATAGACGATAGTTTGAAGAAAAAAATTCCAACCTAGAGTTAAAGTTCGTATAATGACGATTGTTTGACAAAAAGATTTCAATCGAGACTTAAAATTTGAATATTGACAGTAGTTTGCAGAAGAAAGTGCCCACCGAGAGTTAAAATTCGTACATTGACGGTAGTTTGATCAAAAAATTCCCATGGAGAGTTAAAATTCGTATATAGACGATAGTTTGAAGAAAAAGATTCCAACCTAGAGTTAAAGTTCGTATAATGACGATTGTTTGACAAAAAGAATTCAATCAAGACTTAAAATTTGAATATTGACAGTAGTTTGCAGAAAAAAGTGCCCACCGAGAGTTAAAATTCGTACATTGACGGTAGTTTGCCAAAAAATTCCCATCGAGGGTTCAAATTCGTATAGAGGCGATGGTTTCGAGAAAAAAATTCCAACCTAGTATTAAACCACGTGTATTGACGATTGTTTGACAAAAAGATTTCAACAAATAGTTAAAATTTGTACATTGACAGTAGTCTGAAGAAAAAAATTCCCACCGAGAGTTAAAATTCGTACATTGACGGTAGATTGATCAAAAAATTCCCATGGAGAGTTAAAATTCGTATATAGACGATAGTTTGACTAAGAATTCCCAACAAGATATAAATTTCGTATATAGACGATAGTTTGAAGAAAAAAATTCCAACCTAGAGTTAAAGTTCGTATAATGACGATTGTTTGACAAAAAGATTTCAATCAAGACTTAAAATTTGAATATTGACAGTAGTTTGCAGAAGAAAGTGCCCACCGAGAGTTAAAATTCGTACATTGACGGTAGTTTGATCAAAAAATTCCCATGGAGAGTTAAAATTCGTATATAGACGATAGTTTGAAGAAAAAAATTCCAACCTAGAGTATAAGTTCGTATAATGACGATTGTTTGACAAAAAGAATTCAATCAAGACTTAAAATTTGAATATTGACAGTAGTTTGAAGAAAAAAGTGCCCACCGAGAGTTAAAATTCGTACATTGACGGTAGTTTGCCAAAAAATTCCCATCGAGAGTTAAAATTCGTATAGAGGCGATGGTTTCGAGAAAAAAATTCCAACCTAGTATTAAACCACGTGTATTGACGATTGTTTGACAAAAAGATTTCAACAAATAGTTAAAATTTGTATATTGACAGTAGTCTGAAGAAAAAAATTCCCACCTAGAGTTAAAATTCGTACATTTACGATAGTTTGACTAAGAATTCCCAACAAGAGATAAATTTCGTATATAGACGATAGTTTGAAGAAAAAAATTCCAACCTAGAGTTAAAGTTCGTATAATGACGATTGTTTGACAAAAAGATTTCAATCGAGACTTAAAATTTGAATATTGACAGTAGTTTGCAGAAGAAAGTGCCCACCGAGAGTTAAAATTCGTACATTGACGGTAGTTTGATCAAAAAATTCCCATGGAGAGTTAAAATTCGTATATAGACGATAGTTTGAAGAAAAAAATTCCAACCTAGAGTTAAAGTTCGTATAATGACGATTGTTTGACAAAAAGAATTCAATCAAGACTTAAAATTTTAATATTGACAGTAGTTTGCAGAAAAAAGTGCCCACCGAGAGTTAAAATTCGTACATTGACGGTAGTTTGCCAAAAAATTCCCATCGAGAGTTAAAATTCGTATAGAGGCGATGGTTTCGAGAAAAAAATTCCAACCTAGTATTAAACCACGTGTATTGACGATTGTTTGACAAAAAGATTTCAACAAATAGTTAAAATTTGTATATTGACAGTAGTCTGAAGAAAAAAATTCCCACCTAGAGTTAAAATTCGTACATTTACGATAGTTTGACTAAGAATTCCCAACAAGAGATAAATTTCGTATATAGACGATAGTTTGAAGAAAAAAATTCCAACCTAGAGTTAAAGTTCGTATAATGACGATTGTTTGACAAAAAGATTTCAATCGAGACTTAAAATTTGAATATTGACAGTAGTTTGCAGAAGAAAGTGCCCACCGAGAGTTAAAATTCGTACATTGACGGTAGTTTGATCAAAAAATTCCCATGGAGAGTTAAAATTCGTATATAGACGATAGTTTGAAGAAAAAAATTCCAACCTAGAGTTAAAGTTCGTATAATGACGATTGTTTGACAAAAAGAATTCAATCAAGACTTAAAATTTTAATATTGACAGTAGTTTGCAGAAAAAAGTGCCCACCGAGAGTTAAAATTCGTACATTGACGGTAGTTTGCCAAAAAATTCCCATCGAGGGTTCAAATTCGTATAGAGGCGATGGTTTCGAGAAAAAAATTCCAACCTAGTATTAAACCACGTGTATTGACGATTGTTTGACAAAAAGATTTCAACAAATAGTTAAAATTTGTATATTGACAGTAGTCTGAAGAAAAAAATTCCCACCTAGAGTTAAAATTCGTACATTTACGATAGTTTGACTAAGAATTACCAACAAGTGATAAATTTCGTATATAGCCGATAGTTTGAAGAAAAAAATTCCAACCTAGAGTTAAAGTTCGTATAATGACGATTGTTTGACCAAAGGATTTCAATCAAGACTTAAAATTTGAATATTGACAGTAGTTTGAAGAAAAAAGTGCTCACCGAGAGTTAAAATTCGTACATTGACGGTAGTTTGCCAAAAAATTCCCATGGAGAGTTAAAATTCGTATATAGGCGATGGTTTCGAGAAAAAAATTCCAACTTAGTATTAAACCACGTGTATTGTCGATTGTTTGACAAAAAGATTTCAACAAATAGTTAAAATTTGTACATTGATAGTAGTCTGAAGAAAAAAATTCCCACCGAGAGTTAAAATTCGTACATTTACGATAGTTTGACTAAGAATTCCCAACAAGAGATAAATTTCGTATATAGACGATAGTTTGAAGAAAAAAATTCCAACCTAGAGTTAAAGTTCGTATAATGACGATTGTTTGACAAAAAGATTTCAATCGAGACTTAAAATTTGAATATTGACAGTAGTTTGCAGAAGAAAGTGCCCACCGAGAGTTAAAATTCGTACATTGACGGTAGTTTGATCAAAAAATTCCCATGGAGAGTTAAAATTCGTATATAGACGATAGTTTGAAGAAAAAAATTCCAACCTAGAGTTAAAGTTCGTATAATGACGATTGTTTGACAAAAAGATTTCAATCAAGACTTAAAATTTGAATATTGACAGTAGTTTGCAGAAAAAAGTGCCCACCGAGAGTTAAAATTCTGACATTGACGGTAGTTTGATCAAAAAATTCCCATGGAGAGTTAAAATTCGTATATAGACGATAGTTTGACTAAGAATTCCCAACAAGATATAAATTTCGTATATAGACGATATTTTGAAGAAAAAAATTCCAACCTAGAGTTAAAGTTCGTATAATGACGATTGTTTGACAAAAAGATTTCAATCGAGACTTAAAATTTGAATATTGACAGTAGTTTGCAGAAGAAAGTGCCCACCGAGAGTTAAAATTCGTACATTGACGGTAGTTTGATCAAAAAATTCCCATGGAGAGTTAAAATTCGTATATAGACGATAGTTTGAAGAAAAAGATTCCAACCTAGAGTTAAAGTTCGTATAATGACGATTGTTTGACAAAAAGAATTCAATCAAGACTTAAAATTTGAATATTGACAGTAGTTTGCAGAAAAAAGTGCCCACCGAGAGTTAAAATTCGTACATTGACGGTAGTTTGCCAAAAAATTCCCATCGAGGGTTCAAATTCGTATAGAGGCGATGGTTTCGAGAAAAAAATTCCAACCTAGTATTAAACCACGTGTATTGACGATTGTTTGACAAAAAGATTTCAACAAATAGTTAAAATTTGTACATTGACAGTAGTCTGAAGAAAAAAATTCCCACCGAGAGTTAAAATTCGTACATTGACGGTAGATTGATCAAAAAATTCCCATGGAGAGTTAAAATTCGTATATAGACGATAGTTTGACTAAGAATTCCCAACAAGATATAAATTTCGTATATAGACGATAGTTTGAAGAAAAAAATTCCAACCTAGAGTTAAAGTTCGTATAATGACGATTGTTTGACAAAAAGATTTCAATCAAGACTTAAAATTTGAATATTGACAGTAGTTTGCAGAAGAAAGTGCCCACCAAGAGTTAAAATTCGTACATTGACGGTAGTTTGATCAAAAAATTCCCATGGAGAGTTAAAATTCGTATATAGACGATAGTTAGAAGAAAAAATTCCAACCTAGAGTTAAAGTTCGTATAATGACGATTGTTTGACAAAAAGAATTCAATCAAGACTTAAAATTTGAATATTGACAGTAGTTTGAAGAAAAAAGTCCCCACCGAGAGATAAAATTCGTACATTGACGGTAGTTTGCCAAAAAATTCCCATCGAGAGTTAAAATTCGTATAGAGGCGATGGTTTCGAGAAAAAAATTCCAACCTAGTATTAAACCACGTGTATTGACGATTGTTTGACAAAAAGATTTCAACAAATAGTTAAAATTTGTATATTGACAGTAGTCTGAAGAAAAAAATTCCCACCGAGAGTTAAAATTCGTACATTTACGATAGTTTGACTAAGAATTCCCAACAAGAGATAAATTTCGTATATAGACGATAGTTTGAAGAAAAAAATTCCAACCTAGAGTTAAAGTTCGTATAATGACGATTGTTTGACAAAAAGATTTCAATCAAGACTTAAAATTTGAATATTGACAGTAGTTTGCAGAAGAAAGTGCCCACCGAGAGTTAAAATTCGTACATTGACGGTAGTTTGATCAAAAAATTCCCATGGAGAGTTAAAATTCGTATATAGACGATAGTTTGAAGAAAAAGATTCCAACCTAGAGTTATAATTCGTATAATGACGATTGTTTGACCAAAGGATTTCAATCAAGACTTAAAATTTGAATATTGACAGTAGTTTGAAGAAAAAAGTGCTCACCGAGAGTTAAAATTCGTACATTGACGGTAGTTTGCCAAAAAATTCCCATGGAGAGTTAAAATTCGTATATAGGCGATGGTTTCGAGAAAAAAATTCCAACTTAGTATTAAACCACGTGTATTGTCGATTGTTTGACAAAAAGATTTCAACAAATAGTTAAAATTTGTACATTGATAGTAGTCTGAAGAAAAAAATTCCCACCGAGAGTTAAAATTCGTACATTTACGATAGTTTGACTAAGAATTCCCAACAAGATATAAATTTCGTATATAGACGATAGTTTGAAGAAAAAAATTCCAACCTAGAGTTAAAGTTCGTATAATGACGATTGTTTGACAAAAAGATTTCAATCGAGACTTAAAATTTGAATATTGACAGTAGTTTGCAGAAGAAAGTGCCCACCGAGAGTTAAAATTCGTACATTGACGGTAGTTTGATCAAAAAATTCCCATGGAGAGTTAAAATTCGTATATAGACGATAGTTTGAAGAAAAAGATTCCAACCTAGAGTTAAAGTTCGTATAATGACGATTGTTTGACAAAAAGAATTCAATCAAGACTTAAAATTTGAATATTGACAGTAGTTTGCAGAAAAAAGTGCCCACCGAGAGTTAAAATTCGTACATTGACGGTAGTTTGCCAAAAAATTCCCATCGAGGGTTCAAATTCGTATAGAGGCGATGGTTTCGAGAATAAAATTCCAACCTAGTATTAAACCACGTGTATTGACGATTGTTTGACAAAAAGATTTCAACAAATAGTTAAAATTTGTACATTGACAGTAGTCTGAAGAAAAAAATTCCCACCGAGAGTTAAAATTCGTACATTGACGGTAGATTGATCAAAAAATTCCCATGGAGAGTTAAAATTCGTATATAGACGATAGTTTGACTAAGAATTCCCAACAAGATATAAATTTCGTATATAGACGATAGTTTGAAGAAAAAAATTCCAACCTAGAGTTAAAGTTCGTATAATGACGATTGTTTGACAAAAAGATTTCAATCAAGACTTAAAATTTGAATATTGACAGTAGTTTGCAGAAAAAAGTGCCCACCGAGAGTTAAAATTCGTACATTGACGGTAGTTTGCCAAAAAATTCCCATCGAGGGTTCAAATTCGTATAGAGGCGATGGTTTCGAGAAAAAAATTCCAACCTAGTATTAAACCACGTGTATTGACGATTGTTTGACAAAAAGATTTCAACAAATAGTTAAAATTTGTACATTGACAGTAGTCTGAAGAAAAAAATTCCCACCGAGAGTTAAAATTCGTACATTGACGGTAGATTGATCAAAAAATTCCCATGGAGAGTTAAAATTCGTATATAGACGATAGTTTGACTAAAAATTCCCAACAAGATATAAATTTCGTATATAGACGATAGTTTGAAGAAAAAAATTCCAACCTAGAGTTAAAGTTCGTATAATGACGATTGTTTGACAAAAAGATTTCAATCAAGACTTAAAATTTGAATATTGACAGTAGTTTGCAGAAAAAAGTGCCCACCGAGAGTTAAAATTCGTACATTGACGGTAGTTTGCCAAAAAATTCCCATCGAGGGTTCAAATTCGTATAGAGGCGATGGTTTCGAGAAAAAAATTCCAACCTAGTATTAAACCACGTGTATTGACGATTGTTTGACAAAAAGATTTCAACAAATAGTTAAAATTTGTACATTGACAGTAGTCTGAAGAAAAAAATTCCCACCGAGAGTTAAAATTCGTACATTGACGGTAGATTGATCAAAAAATTCCCATGGAGAGTTAAAATTCGTATATAGACGATAGTTTGACTAAAAATTCCCAACAAGATATAAATTTCGTATATAGACGATAGTTTGAAGAAAAAAATTCCAACCTAGAGTTAAAGTTCGTATAATGACGATTGTTTGACAAAAAGATTTCAATCAAGACTTAAAATTTGAATATTGACAGTAGTTTGCAGAAGAAAGTGCCCACCAAGAGTTAAAATTCGTACATTGACGGTAGTTTGATCAAAAAATTCCCATGGAGAGTTAAAATTCGTATATAGACGATAGTTAGAAGAAAAAAATTCCAACCTAGAGTTAAAGTTCGTATAATGACGATTGTTTGACAAAAAGAATTCAATCAAGACTTAAAATTTGAATATTGACAGTAGTTTGAAGAAAAAAGTGCCCACCGAGAGATAAAATTCGTACATTGACGGTAGTTTGCCAAAAAATTCCCATCGAGAGTTAAAATTCGTATAGAGGCGATGGTTTCGAGAAAAAAATTCCAACCTAGTATTAAACCACGTGTATTGACGATTGTTTGACAAAAAGATTTCAACAAATAGTTAAAATTTGTATATTGACAGTAGTCTGAAGAAAAAAATTCCCACCGAGAGTTAAAATTCGTACATTGACGGTAGTTTGCCAAACAATTACCATCGAGAGTTAAAATTCGTATATAGTCGATAGTTTGGAGAAAAAAATTCCAACCTAGTATTATAATTCGTGTATTGACGATTGTTTGACAAAAAGATTTCAACAAATAGTTAAAATTTGTATATTGACAGTAGTCTGAAGAAAAAAATTCCCACCGAGAGTTAAAATTCGTACATTTACGATAGTTTGACTAAGAATTCCCAACAAGAGATAAATTTCGTATATAGACGAGAGTTTGAAGAAAAAAATTCCAACCTAGAGTTAAAGTTCGTATAATGACGATTGTTTGACAAAAAGATTTCAATCAAGACTTAAAATTTGAATATTGACAGTAGTTTGCAGAAGAAAGTGCCCACCGAGAGTTAAAATTCGTACATTGACGGTAGTTTGATCAAAAAATTCCCATGGAGAGCTAAAATTCGTATATAGGCGATGGTTTCGAGAAAAAAATTCCAACTTAGTATTAAACCACGTGTATTGTCGATTGTTTGACAAAAAGATTTCAACAAATAGTTAAAATTTGTACATTGATAGTAGTCTGAAGAAAAAAATTCCCACCGAGAGTTAAAATTCGTACATTTACGATAGTTTGACTAAGTATTCCCAACAAGAGATAAATTTCGTATATAGACGATAGTTTGAAGAAAAAAATTCCAACCTAGAGTTAAAGTTCGTATAATGACGATTGTTTGACAAAAAGATTTCAATCGAGACTTAAAATTTGAATATTGACAGTAGTTTGCAGAAGAAAGTGCCCACCGAGAGTTAAAATTCGTACATTGACGGTAGTTTGATCAAAAAATTCCCATGGAGAGTTAAAATTCGTATATAGACGATAGTTTGAAGAAAAAGATTCCAACCTAGAGTTAAAGTTCGTATAATGACGATTGTTTGACAAAAAGAATTCAATCAAGACTTAAAATTTGAATATTGACAGTAGTTTGCAGAAAAAAGTGCCCACCGAGAGTTAAAATTCGTACATTGACGGTAGTTTGCCAAAAAATTCCCATCGAGGGTTCAAATTCGTATAGAGGCGATGGTTTCGAGAAAAAAATTCCAACCTAGTATTAAACCACGTGTATTGACGATTGTTTGACAAAAAGATTTCAACAAATAGTTAAAATTTGTACATTGACAGTAGTCTGAAGAAAAAAATTCCCACCGAGAGTTAAAATTCGTACATTGACGGTAGATTGATCAAAAAATTCCCATGGAGAGTTAAAATTCGTATATAGACGATAGTTTGACTAAGAATTCCCAACAAGATATAAATTTCGTATATAGACGATAGTTTGAAGAAAAAAATTCCAACCTAGAGTTAAAGTTCGTATAATGACGATTGTTTGACAAAAAGATTTCAATCAAGACTTAAAATTTGAATATTGACAGTAGTTTGCAGAAGAAAGTGCCCACCAAGAGTTAAAATTCGTACATTGACGGTAGTTTGATCAAAAAATTCCCATGGAGAGTTAAAATTCGTATATAGACGATAGTTAGAAGAAAAAAATTCCAACCTAGAGTTAAAGTTCGTATAATGACGATTGTTTGACAAAAAGAATTCAATCAAGACTTAAAATTTGAATATTGACAGTAGTTTGAAGAAAAAAGTGCCCACCGAGAGATAAAATTCGTACATTGACGGTAGTTTGCCAAAAAATTCCCATCGAGAGTTAAAATTCGTATAGAGGCGATGGTTTCGAGAAAAAAATTCCAACCTAGTATTAAACCACGTGTATTGACGATTGTTTGACAAAAAGATTTCAACAAATAGTTAAAATTTGTATATTGACAGTAGTCTGAAGAAAAAAATTCCCACCTAGAGTTAAAATTCGTACATTTACGATAGTTTGACTAAGAATTCCCAACAAGAGATAAATTTCGTATATAGACGATAGTTTGAAGAAAAAAATTCCAACCTAGAGTTAAAGTTCGTATAATGACGATTGTTTGACAAAAAGATTTCAATCGAGACTTAAAATTTGAATATTGACAGTAGTTTGCAGAAGAAAGTGCCCACCGAGAGTTAAAATTCGTACATTGACGGTAGTTTGATCAAAAAATTCCCATGGAGAGCTAAAATTCGTATATAGGCGATGGTTTCGAGAAAAAAATTCCAACTTAGTATTAAACCACGTGTATTGTCGATTGTTTGACAAAAAGATTTCAACAAATAGTTAAAATTTGTACATTGATAGTAGTCTGAAGAAAAAAATTCCCACCGAGAGTTAAAATTCGTACATTTACGATAGTTTGACTAAGTATTCCCAACAAGAGATAAATTTCGTATATAGACGATAGTTTGAAGAAAAAAATTCCAACCTAGAGTTAAAGTTCGTATAATGACGATTGTTTGACAAAAAGATTTCAATCGAGACTTAAAATTTGAATATTGACAGTAGTTTGCAGAAGAAAGTGCCCACCGAGAGTTAAAATTCGTACATTGACGGTAGTTTGATCAAAAAATTCCCATGGAGAGTTAAAATTCGTATATAGACGATAGTTTGAAGAAAAAGATTCCAACCTAGAGTTAAAGTTCGTATAATGACGATTGTTTGACAAAAAGAATTCAATCAAGACTTAAAATTTGAATATTGACAGTAGTTTGCAGAAAAAAGTGCCCACCGAGAGTTAAAATTCGTACATTGACGGTAGTTTGCCAAAAAATTCCCATCGAGGGTTCAAATTCGTATAGAGGCGATGGTTTCGAGAAAAAAATTCCAACCTAGTATTAAACCACGTGTATTGACGATTGTTTGACAAAAAGATTTCAACAAATAGTTAAAATTTGTACATTGACAGTAGTCTGAAGAAAAAAATTCCCACCGAGAGTTAAAATTCGTACATTGACGGTAGATTGATCAAAAAATTCCCATGGAGAGTTAAAATTCGTATATAGACGATAGTTTGACTAAGAATTCCCAACAAGATATAAATTTCGTATATAGACGATAGTTTGAAGAAAAAAATTCCAACCTAGAGTTAAAGTTCGTATAATGACGATTGTTTGACAAAAAGATTTCAATCAAGACTTAAAATTTGAATATTGACAGTAGTTTGCAGAAGAAAGTGCCCACCAAGAGTTAAAATTCGTACATTGACGGTAGTTTGATCAAAAAATTCCCATGGAGAGTTAAAATTCGTATATAGACGATAGTTAGAAGAAAAAAATTCCAACCTAGAGTTAAAGTTCGTATAATGACGATTGTTTGACAAAAAGAATTCAATCAAGACTTAAAATTTGAATATTGACAGTAGTTTGAAGAAAAAAGTGCCCACCGAGAGATAAAATTCGTACATTGACGGTAGTTTGCCAAAAAATTCCCATCGAGAGTTAAAATTCGTATAGAGGCGATGGTTTCGAGAAAAAAATTCCAACCTAGTATTAAACCACGTGTATTGACGATTGTTTGACAAAAAGATTTCAACAAATAGTTAAAATTTGTATATTGACAGTAGTCTGAAGAAAAAAATTCCCACCTAGAGTTAAAATTCGTACATTTACGATAGTTTGACTAAGAATTCCCAACAAGAGATAAATTTCGTATATAGACGATAGTTTGAAGAAAAAAATTCCAACCTAGAGTTAAAGTTCGTATAATGACGATTGTTTGACAAAAAGATTTCAATCGAGACTTAAAATTTGAATATTGACAGTAGTTTGCAGAAGAAAGTGCCCACCGAGAGTTAAAATTCGTACATTGACGGTAGTTTGATCAAAAAATTCCCATGGAGAGTTAAAATTCGTATATAGACGATAGTTTGAAGAAAAAAATTCCAACCTAGAGTTAAAGTTCGTATAATGACGATTGTTTGACAAAAAGAATTCAATCAAGACTTAAAATTTTAATATTGACAGTAGTTTGCAGAAAAAAGTGCCCACCGAGAGTTAAAATTCGTACATTGACGGTAGTTTGCCAAAAAATTCCCATCGAGGGTTCAAATTCGTATAGAGGCGATGGTTTCGAGAAAAAAATTCCAACCTAGTATTAAACCACGTGTATTGACGATTGTTTGACAAAAAGATTTCAACAAATAGTTAAAATTTGTATATTGACAGTAGTCTGAAGAAAAAAATTCCCACCTAGAGTTAAAATTCGTACATTTACGATAGTTTGACTAAGAATTACCAACAAGTGATAAATTTCGTATATAGCCGATAGTTTGAAGAAAAAAATTCCAACCTAGAGTTAGAGTTCGTATAATGACGATTGTTTGACCAAAGGATTTCAATCAAGACTTAAAATTTGAATATTGACAGTAGTTTGAAGAAAAAAGTGCTCACCGAGAGTTAAAATTCGTACATTGACGGTAGTTTGCCAAAAAATTCCCATGGAGAGTTAAAATTCGTATATAGGCGATGGTTTCGAGAAAAAAATTCCAACTTAGTATTAAACCACGTGTATTGTCGATTGTTTGACAAAAAGATTTCAACAAATAGTTAAAATTTGTACATTGATAGTAGTCTGAAGAAAAAAATTCCCACCGAGAGTTAAAATTCGTACATTTACGATAGTTTGACTAAGAATTCCCAACAAGAGATAAATTTCGTATATAGACGATAGTTTGAAGAAAAAAATTCCAACCTAGAGTTAAAGTTCGTATAATGACGATTGTTTGACAAAAAGATTTCAATCGAGACTTAAAATTTGAATATTGACAGTAGTTTGCAGAAGAAAGTGCCCACCGAGAGTTAAAATTCGTACATTGACGGTAGTTTGATCAAAAAATTCCCATGGAGAGTTAAAATTCGTATATAGACGATAGTTTGAAGAAAAAAATTCCAACCTAGAGTTAAAGTTCGTATAATGACGATTGTTTGACAAAAAGATTTCAATCAAGACTTAAAATTTGAATATTGACAGTAGTTTGCAGAAAAAAGTGCCCACCGAGAGTTAAAATTCTGACATTGACGGTAGTTTGATCAAAAAATTCCCATGGAGAGTTAAAATTCGTATATAGACGATAGTTTGACTAAGAATTCCCAACAAGATATAAATTTCGTATATAGACGATAGTTTGAAGAAAAAAATTCCAACCTAGAGTTAAAGTTCGTATAATGACGATTGTTTGACAAAAAGATTTCAATCGAGACTTAAAATTTGAATATTGACAGTAGTTTGCAGAAGAAAGTGCCCACCGAGAGTTAAAATTCGTACATTGACGGTAGTTTGATCAAAAAATTCCCATGGAGAGTTAAAATTCGTATATAGACGATAGTTTGAAGAAAAAGATTCCAACCTAGAGTTAAAGTTCGTATAATGACGATTGTTTGACAAAAAGAATTCAATCAAGACTTAAAATTTGAATATTGACAGTAGTTTGCAGAAAAAAGTGCCCACCGAGAGTTAAAATTCGTACATTGACGGTAGTTTGCCAAAAAATTCCCATCGAGGGTTCAAATTCGTATAGAGGCGATGGTTTCGAGAAAAAAATTCCAACCTAGTATTAAACCACGTGTATTGACGATTGTTTGACAAAAAGATTTCAACAAATAGTTAAAATTTGTACATTGACAGTAGTCTGAAGAAAAAAATTCCCACCGAGAGTTAAAATTCGTACATTGACGGTAGATTGATCAAAAAATTCCCATGGAGAGTTAAAATTCGTATATAGACGATAGTTTGACTAAGAATTCCCAACAAGATATAAATTTCGTATATAGACGATAGTTTGAAGAAAAAAATTCCAACCTAGAGTTAAAGTTCGTATAATGACGATTGTTTGACAAAAAGATTTCAATCAAGACTTAAAATTTGAATATTGACAGTAGTTTGCAGAAGAAAGTGCCCACCGAGAGTTAAAATTCGTACATTGACGGTAGTTTGATCAAAAAATTCCCATGGAGAGTTAAAATTCGTATATAGACGATAGTTTGAAGAAAAAAATTCCAACCTAGAGTATAAGTTCGTATAATGACGATTGTTTGACAAAAAGAATTCAATCAAGACTTAAAATTTGAATATTGACAGTAGTTTGAAGAAAAAAGTGCCCACCGAGAGTTAAAATTCGTACATTGACGGTAGTTTGCCAAAAAATTCCCATCGAGAGTTAAAATTCGTATAGAGGCGATGGTTTCGAGAAAAAAATTCCAACCTAGTATTAAACCACGTGTATTGACGATTGTTTGACAAAAAGATTTCAACAAATAGTTAAAATTTGTATATTGACAGTAGTCTGAAGAAAAAAATTCCCACCTAGAGTTAAAATTCGTACATTTACGATAGTTTGACTAAGAATTCCCAACAAGAGATAAATTTCGTATATAGACGATAGTTTGAAGAAAAAAATTCCAACCTAGAGTTAAAGTTCGTATAATGACGATTGTTTGACAAAAAGATTTCAATCGAGACTTAAAATTTGAATATTGACAGTAGTTTGCAGAAGAAAGTGCCCACCGAGAGTTAAAATTCGTACATTGACGGTAGTTTGATCAAAAAATTCCCATGGAGAGTTAAAATTCGTATATAGACGATAGTTTGAAGAAAAAAATTCCAACCTAGAGTTAAAGTTCGTATAATGACGATTGTTTGACAAAAAGAATTCAATCAAGACTTAAAATTTTAATATTGACAGTAGTTTGCAGAAAAAAGTGCCCACCGAGAGTTAAAATTCGTACATTGACGGTAGTTTGCCAAAAAATTCCCATCGAGGGTTCAAATTCGTATAGAGGCGATGGTTTCGAGAAAAAAATTCCAACCTAGTATTAAACCACGTGTATTGACGATTGTTTGACAAAAAGATTTCAACAAATAGTTAAAATTTGTATATTGACAGTAGTCTGAAGAAAAAAATTCCCACCTAGAGTTAAAATTCGTACATTTACGATAGTTTGACTAAGAATTACCAACAAGTGATAAATTTCGTATATAGCCGATAGTTTGAAGAAAAAAATTCCAACCTAGAGTTAAAGTTCGTATAATGACGATTGTTTGACCAAAGGATTTCAATCAAGACTTAAAATTTGAATATTGACAGTAGTTTGAAGAAAAAAGTGCTCACCGAGAGTTAAAATTCGTACATTGACGGTAGTTTGCCAAAAAATTCCCATGGAGAGTTAAAATTCGTATATAGGCGATGGTTTCGAGAAAAAAATTCCAACTTAGTATTAAACCACGTGTATTGTCGATTGTTTGACAAAAAGATTTCAACAAATAGTTAAAATTTGTACATTGATAGTAGTCTGAAGAAAAAAATTCCCACCGAGAGTTAAAATTCGTACATTTACGATAGTTTGACTAAGAATTCCCAACAAGAGATAAATTTCGTATATAGACGATAGTTTGAAGAAAAAAATTCCAACCTAGAGTTAAAGTTCGTATAATGACGATTGTTTGACAAAAAGATTTCAATCGAGACTTAAAATTTGAATATTGACAGTAGTTTGCAGAAGAAAGTGCCCACCGAGAGTTAAAATTCGTACATTGACGGTAGTTTGATCAAAAAATTCCCATGGAGAGTTAAAATTCGTATATAGACGATAGTTTGAAGAAAAAGATTCCAACCTAGAGTTAAAGTTCGTATAATGACGATTGTTTGACAAAAAGAATTCAATCAAGACTTAAAATTTGAATATTGACAGTAGTTTGCAGAAAAAAGTGCCCACCGAGAGTTAAAATTCGTACATTGACGGTAGTTTGCCAAAAAATTCCCATCGAGGGTTCAAATTCGTATAGAGGCGATGGTTTCGAGAAAAAAATTCCAACCTAGTATTAAACCACGTGTATTGACGATTGTTTGACAAAAAGATTTCAACAAATAGTTAAAATTTGTACATTGACAGTAGTCTGAAGAAAAAAATTCCCACCGAGAGTTAAAATTCGTACATTGACGGTAGATTGATCAAAAAATTCCCATGGAGAGTTAAAATTCGTATATAGACGATAGTTTGACTAAGAATTCCCAACAAGATATAAATTTCGTATATAGACGATAGTTTGAAGAAAAAAATTCCAACCTAGAGTTAAAGTTCGTATAATGACGATTGTTTGACAAAAAGATTTCAATCAAGACTTAAAATTTGAATATTGACAGTAGTTTGCAGATGAAAGTGCCCACCAAGAGTTAAAATTCGTACATTGACGGTAGTTTGATCAAAAAATTCCCATGGAGAGTTAAAATTCGTATATAGACGATAGTTAGAAGAAAAAATTCCAACCTAGAGTTAAAGTTCGTATAATGACGATTGTTTGACAAAAAGAATTCAATCAAGACTTAAAATTTGAATATTGACAGTAGTTTGAAGAAAAAAGTCCCCACCGAGAGATAAAATTCGTACATTGACGGTAGTTTGCCAAAAAATTCCCATCGAGAGTTAAAATTCGTATAGAGGCGATGGTTTCGAGAAAAAAATTCCAACCTAGTATTAAACCACGTGTATTGACGATTGTTTGACAAAAAGATTTCAACAAATAGTTAAAATTTGTATATTGACAGTAGTCTGAAGAAAAAAATTCCCACCGAGAGTTAAAATTCGTACATTGACGGTAGTTTGCCAAACAATTCCCATCGAGAGTTAAAATTCGTATATAGTCGATAGTTTGGAGAAAAAAATTCCAACCTAGTATTATAATTCGTGTATTGACGATTGTTTGACAAAAAGATTTCAACAAATAGTTAAAATTTGTATATTGACAGTAGTCTGAAGAAAAAAATTCCCACCGAGAGTTAAAATTCGTACATTTACGATAGTTTGACTAAGAATTCCCAACAAGAGATAAATTTCGTATATAGACGATAGTTTGAAGAAAAAAATTCCAACCTAGAGTTAAAGTTCGTATAATGACGATTGTTTGACAAAAAGATTTCAATCGAGACTTAAAATTTGAATATTGACAGTAGTTTGCAGAAGAAAGTGCCCACCGAGAGTTAAAATTCGTACATTGACGGTAGTTTGATCAAAAAATTCCCATGGAGAGTTAAAATTCGTATATAGACGATAGTTTGAAGAAAAAGATTCCAACCTAGAGTTATAATTCGTATAATGACGATTGTTTGACCAAAGGATTTCAATCAAGACTTAAAATTTGAATATTGACAGTAGTTTGAAGAAAAAAGTGCTCACCGAGAGTTAAAATTCGTACATTGACGGTAGTTTGCCAAAAAATTCCCATGGAGAGTTAAAATTCGTATATAGGCGATGGTTTCGAGAAAAAAATTCCAACTTAGTATTAAACCACGTGTATTGTCGATTGTTTGACAAAAAGATTTCAACAAATAGTTAAAATTTGTACATTGATAGTAGTCTGAAGAAAAAAATTCCCACCGAGAGTTAAAATTCGTACATTTACGATAGTTTGACTAAGAATTCCCAACAAGATATAAATTTCGTATATAGACGATAGTTTGAAGAAAAAAATTCCAACCTAGAGTTAAAGTTCGTATAATGACGATTGTTTGACAAAAAGATTTCAATCGAGACTTAAAATTTGAATATTGACAGTAGTTTGCAGAAGAAAGTGCCCACCGAGAGTTAAAATTCGTACATTGACGGTAGTTTGATCAAAAAATTCCCATGGAGAGTTAAAATTCGTATATAGACGATAGTTTGAAGAAAAAGATTCCAACCTAGAGTTAAAGTTCGTATAATGACGATTGTTTGACAAAAAGAATTCAATCAAGACTTAAAATTTGAATATTGACAGTAGTTTGCAGAAAAAAGTGCCCACCGAGAGTTAAAATTCGTACATTGACGGTAGTTTGCCAAAAAATTCCCATCGAGGGTTCAAATTCGTATAGAGGCGATGGTTTCGAGAAAAAAATTCCAACCTAGTATTAAACCACGTGTATTGACGATTGTTTGACAAAAAGATTTCAACAAATAGTTAAAATTTGTACATTGACAGTAGTCTGAAGAAAAAAATTCCCACCGAGAGTTAAAATTCGTACATTGACGGTAGATTGATCAAAAAATTCCCATGGAGAGTTAAAATTCGTATATAGACGATAGTTTGACTAAGAATTCCCAACAAGATATAAATTTCGTATATAGACGATAGTTTGAAGAAAAAAATTCCAACCTAGAGTTAAAGTTCGTATAATGACGATTGTTTGACAAAAAGATTTCAATCAAGACTTAAAATTTGAATATTGACAGTAGTTTGCAGAAAAAAGTGCCCACCGAGAGTTAAAATTCGTACATTGACGGTAGTTTGCCAAAAAATTCCCATCGAGGGTTCAAATTCGTATAGAGGCGATGGTTTCGAGAAAAAAATTCCAACCTAGTATTAAACCACGTGTATTGACGATTGTTTGACAAAAAGATTTCAACAAATAGTTAAAATTTGTACATTGACAGTAGTCTGAAGAAAAAAATTCCCACCGAGAGTTAAAATTCGTACATTGACGGTAGATTGATCAAAAAATTCCCATGGAGAGTTAAAATTCGTATATAGACGATAGTTTGACTAAAAATTCCCAACAAGATATAAATTTCGTATATAGACCATAGTTTGAAGAAAAAAATTCCAACCTAGAGTTAAAGTTCGTATAATGACGATTGTTTGACAAAAAGATTTCAATCAAGACTTAAAATTTGAATATTGACAGTAGTTTGCAGAAGAAAGTGCCCACCAAGAGTTAAAATTCGTACATTGACGGTAGTTTGATCAAAAAATTCCCATGGAGAGTTAAAATTCGTATATAGACGATAGTTAGAAGAAAAAAATTCCAACCTAGAGTTAAAGTTCGTATAATGACGATTGTTTGACAAAAAGAATTCAATCAAGACTTAAAATTTGAATATTGACAGTAGTTTGAAGAAAAAAGTGCCCACCGAGAGATAAAATTCGTACATTGACGGTAGTTTGCCAAAAAATTCCCATCGAGAGTTAAAATTCGTATAGAGGCGATGGTTTCGAGAAAAAAATTCCAACCTAGTATTAAACCACGTGTATTGACGATTGTTTGACAAAAAGATTTCAACAAATAGTTAAAATTTGTATATTGACAGTAGTCTGAAGAAAAAAATTCCCACCGAGAGTTAAAATTCGTACATTGACGGTAGTTTGCCAAACAATTCCCATCGAGAGTTAAAATTCGTATATAGTCGATAGTTTGGAGAAAAAAATTCCAACCTAGTATTATAATTCGTGTATTGACGATTGTTTGACAAAAAGATTTCAACAAATAGTTAAAATTTGTATATTGACAGTAGTCTGAAGAAAAAAATTCCCACCGAGAGTTAAAATTCGTACATTTACGATAGTTTGACTAAGAATTCCCAACAAGAGATAAATTTCGTATATAGACGATAGTTTGAAGAAAAAAATTCCAACCTAGAGTTAAAGTTCGTATAATGACGATTGTTTGACAAAAAGATTTCAATCAAGACTTAAAATTTGAATATTGACAGTAGTTTGCAGAAGAAAGTGCCCACCGAGAGTTAAAATTCGTACATTGACGGTAGTTTGATCAAAAAATTCCCATGGAGAGTTAAAATTCGTATATAGGCGATGGTTTCGAGAAAAAAATTCCAACTTAGTATTAAACCACGTGTATTGTCGATTGTTTGACAAAAAGATTTCAACAAATAGTTAAAATTTGTACATTGATAGTAGTCTGAAGAAAAAAATTCCCACCGAGAGTTAAAATTCGTACATTTACGATAGTTTGACTAAGTATTCCCAACAAGAGATAAATTTCGTATATAGACGATAGTTTGAAGAAAAAAATTCCAACCTAGAGTTAAAGTTCGTATAATGACGATTGTTTGACAAAAAGATTTCAATCGAGACTTAAAATTTGAATATTGACAGTAGTTTGCAGAAGAAAGTGCCCACCGAGAGTTAAAATTCGTACATTGACGGTAGTTTGATCAAAAAATTCCCATGGAGAGTTAAAATTCGTATATAGACGATAGTTTGAAGAAAAAGATTCCAACCTAGAGTTAAAGTTCGTATAATGACGATTGTTTGACAAAAAGAATTCAATCAAGACTTAAAATTTGAATATTGACAGTAGTTTGCAGAAAAAAGTGCCCACCGAGAGTTAAAATTCGTACATTGACGGTAGTTTGCCAAAAAATTCCCATCGAGGGTTCAAATTCGTATAGAGGCGATGGTTTCGAGAAAAAAATTCCAACCTAGTATTAAACCACGTGTATTGACGATTGTTTGACAAAAAGATTTCAACAAATAGTTAAAATTTGTACATTGACAGTAGTCTGAAGAAAAAAATTCCCACCGAGAGTTAAAATTCGTACATTGACGGTAGATTGATCAAAAAATTCCCATGGAGAGTTAAAATTCGTATATAGACGATAGTTTGACTAAGAATTCCCAACAAGATATAAATTTCGTATATAGACGATAGTTTGAAGAAAAAAATTCCAACCTAGAGTTAAAGTTCGTATAATGACGATTGTTTGACAAAAAGATTTCAATCAAGACTTAAAATTTGAATATTGACAATAGTTTGCAGAAGAAAGTGCCCACCAAGAGTTAAAATTCGTACATTGACGGTAGTTTGATCAAAAAATTCCCATGGAGAGTTAAAATTCGTATATAGACGATAGTTAGAAGAAAAAAATTCCAACCTAGAGTTAAAGTTCGTATAATGACGATTGTTTGACAAAAAGAATTCAATCAAGACTTAAAATTTGAATATTGACAGTAGTTTGAAGAAAAAAGTGCCCACCGAGAGATAAAATTCGTACATTGACGGTAGTTTGCCAAAAAATTCCCATCGAGAGTTAAAATTCGTATAGAGGCGATGGTTTCGAGAAAAAAATTCCAACCTAGTATTAAACCACGTGTATTGACGATTGTTTGACAAAAAGATTTCAACAAATAGTTAAAATTTGTATATTGACAGTAGTCTGAAGAAAAAAATTCCCACCGAGAGTTAAAATTCGTACATTGACGGTAGTTTGCCAAACAATTCCCATCGAGAGTTAAAATTCGTATATAGTCGATAGTTTGGAGAAAAAAATTCCAACCTAGTATTATAATTCGTGTATTGACGATTGTTTGACAAAAAGATTTCAACAAATAGTTAAAATTTGTATATTGACAGTAGTCTGAAGAAAAAAATTCCCACCGAGAGTTAAAATTCGTACATTTACGACAGTTTGACTAAGAATTCCCAACAAGAGATAAATTTCGTATATAGACGATAGTTTGAAGAAAAAAATTCCAACCTAGAGTTAAAGTTCGTATAATGACGATTGTTTGAAAAAAAGATTTCAATCAAGACTTAAAATTTGAATATTGACAGTAGTTTGCAGAAGAAAGTGCCCACCGAGAGTTAAAATTCGTACATTGACGGTAGTTTGATCAAAAAATTCCCATGGAGAGTTAAAATTCGTATATAGGCGATGGTTTCGAGAAAAAAATTCCAACTTAGTATTAAACCACGTGTATCGTCGATTGTTTGACAAAAAGATTTCAACAAATAGTTAAAATTTGTACATTGATAGTAGTCTGAAGAAAAAAATTCCCACCGAGAGTTAAAATTCGTACATTTACGATAGTTTGACTAAGTATTCCCAACAAGAGATAAATTTCGTATATAGACGATAGTTTGAAGAAAAAAATTCCAACCTAGAGTTAAAGTTCGTATAATGACGATTGTTTGACAAAAAGATTTCAATCGAGACTTAAAATTTGAATATTGACAGTAGTTTGCAGAAGAAAGTGCCCACCGAGAGTTAAAATTCGTACATTGACGGTAGTTTGATCAAAAAATTCCCATGGAGAGTTAAAATTCGTATATAGACGATAGTTTGAAGAAAAAGATTCCAACCTAGAGTTAAAGTTCGTATAATGACGATTGTTTGACAAAAAGAATTCAATCAAGACTTAAAATTTGAATATTGACAGTAGTTTGCAGAAAAAAGTGCCCACCGAGAGTTAAAATTCGTACATTGACGGTAGTTTGCCAAAAAATTCCCATCGAGGGTTCAAATTCGTATAGAGGCGATGGTTTCGAGAAAAAAATTCCAACCTAGTATTAAACCACGTGTATTGACGATTGTTTGACAAAAAGATTTCAACAAATAGTTAAAATTTGTACATTGACAGTAGTCTGAAGAAAAAAATTCCCAGCGAGAGTTAAAATTCGTACATTGACGGTAGATTGATCAAAAAATTCCCATGGAGAGTTAAAATTCGTATATAGACGATAGTTTGACTAAGAATTCCCAACAAGATATAAATTTCGTATATAGACGATAGTTTGAAGAAAAAAATTCCAACCTAGAGTTAAAGTTCGTATAATGACGATTGTTTGACAAAAAGATTTCAATCAAGACTTAAAATTTGAATATTGACAGTAGTTTGCAGAAGAAAGTGCCCACCAAGAGTTAAAATTCGTACATTGACGGTAGTTTGATCAAAAAATTCCCATGGAGAGTTAAAATTCGTATATAGACGATAGTTAGAAGAAAAAAATTCCAACCTAGAGTTAAAGTTCGTATAATGACGATTGTTTGACAAAAAGAATTCAATCAAGACTTAAAATTTGAATATTGACAGTAGTTTGAAGAAAAAAGTGCCCACCGAGAGATAAAATTCGTACATTGACGGTAGTTTGCCAAAAAATTCCCATCGAGAGTTAAAATTCGTATAGAGGCGATGGTTTCGAGAAAAAAATTCCAACCTAGTATTAAACCACGTGTATTGACGATTGTTTGACAAAAAGATTTCAACAAATAGTTAAAATTTGTATATTGACAGTAGTCTGAAGAAAAAAATTCCCACCGAGAGTTAAAATTCGTACATTGAGGGTAGTTTGCCAAACAATTCCCATCGAGAGTTAAAATTCGTATATAGTCGATAGTTTGGAGAAAAAAATTCCAACCTAGTATTATAATTCGTGTATTGACGATTGTTTGACAAAAAGATTTCAACAAATAGTTAAAATTTGTATATTGACAGTAGTCTGAAGAAAAAAATTCCCACCGAGAGTTAAAATTCGTACATTTACGATAGTTTGACTAAGAATTCCCAACAAGAGATAAATTTCGTATATAGACGATAGTTTGAAGAAAAAAATTCCAACCTAGAGTTAAAGTTCGTATAATGACGATTGTTTGACAAAAAGATTTCAATCAAGACTTAAAATTTGAATATTGACAGTAGTTTGCAGAAGAAAGTGCCCACCGAGAGTTAAAATTCGTACATTGACGGTAGTTTGATCAAAAAATTCCCATGGAGAGTTAAAATTCGTATATAGGCGATGGTTTCGAGAAAAAAATTCCAACTTAGTATTAAACCACGTGTATCGTCGATTGTTTGACAAAAAGATTTCAACAAATAGTTAAAATTTGTACATTGATAGTAGTCTGAAGAAAAAAATTCCCACCGAGAGTTAAAATTCGTACATTTACGATAGTTTGACTAAGTATTCCCAACAAGAGATAAATTTCGTATATAGACGATAGTTTGAAGAAAAAAATTCCAACCTAGAGTTAAAGTTCGTATAATGACGATTGTTTGACAAAAAGATTTCAATCGAGACTTAAAATTTGAATATTGACAGTAGTTTGCAGAAGAAAGTGCCCACCGAGAGTTAAAATTCGTACATTGACGGTAGTTTGATCAAAAAATTCCCATGGAGAGTTAAAATTCGTATATAGACGATAGTTTGAAGAAAAAGATTCCAACCTAGAGTTAAAGTTCGTATAATGACGATTGTTTGACAAAAAGAATTCAATCAAGACTTAAAATTTGAATATTGACAGTAGTTTGCAGAAAAAAGTGCCCACCGAGAGTTAAAATTCGTACATTGACGGTAGTTTGCCAAAAAATTCCCATCGAGGGTTCAAATTCGTATAGAGGCGATGGTTTCGAGAAAAAAATTCCAACCTAGTATTAAACCACGTGTATTGACGATTGTTTGACAAAAAGATTTCAACAAATAGTTAAAATTTGTACATTGACAGTAGTCTGAAGAAAAAAATTCCCACCGAGAGTTAAAATTCGTACATTGACGGTAGATTGATCAAAAAATTCCCATGGAGAGTTAAAATTCGTATATAGACGATAGTTTGACTAAGAATTCCCAACAAGATATAAATTTCGTATATAGACGATAGTTTGAAGAAAAAAATTCCAACCTAGAGTTAAAGTTCGTATAATGACGATTGTTTGACAAAAAGATTTCAATCAAGACTTAAAATTTGAATATTGACAGTAGTTTGCAGAAGAAAGTGCCCACCAAGAGTTAAAATTCGTACATTGACGGTAGTTTGATCAAAAAATTCCCATGGAGAGTTAAAATTCGTATATAGACGATAGTTAGAAGAAAAAAATTCCAACCTAGAGTTAAAGTTCGTATAATGACGATTGTTTGACAAAAAGAATTCAATCAAGACTTAAAATTTGAATATTGACAGTAGTTTGAAGAAAAAAGTGCCCACCGAGAGATAAAATTCGTACATTGACGGTAGTTTGCCAAAAAATTCCCATCGAGAGTTAAAATTCGTATAGAGGCGATGGTTTCGAGAAAAAAATTCCAACCTAGTATTAAACCACGTGTATTGACGATTGTTTGACAAAAAGATTTCAACAAATAGTTAAAATTTGTATATTGACAGTAGTCTGAAGAAAAAAATTCCCACCGAGAGTTAAAATTCGTACATTGACGGTAGTTTGCCAAACAATTCCCATCGAGAGTTAAAATTCGTATATAGTCGATAGTTTGGAGAAAAAAATTCCAACCTAGTATTATAATTCGTGTATTGACGATTGTTTGACAAAAAGATTTCAACAAATAGTTAAAATTTGTATATTGACAGTAGTCTGAAGAAAAAAATTCCCACCGAGAGTTAAAATTCGTACATTTACGATAGTTTGACTAAGAATTCCCAACAAGAGATAAATTTCGTATATAGACGATAGTTTGAAGAAAAAAATTCCAACCTAGAGTTAAAGTTCGTATAATGACGATTGTTTGACAAAAAGATTTCAATCAAGACTTAAAATTTGAATATTGACAGTAGTTTGCAGAAGAAAGTGCCCACCGAGAGTTAAAATTCGTACATTGACGGTAGTTTGATCAAAAAATTCCCATGGAGAGTTAAAATTCGTATATAGGCGATGGTTTCGAGAAAAAAATTCCAACTTAGTATTAAACCACGTGTATCGTCGATTGTTTGACAAAAAGATTTCAACAAATAGTTAAAATTTGTACATTGATAGTAGTCTGAAGAAAAAAATTCCCACCGAGAGTTAAAATTCGTACATTTACGATAGTTTGACTAAGTATTCCCAACAAGAGATAAATTTCGTATATAGACGATAGTTTGAAGAAAAAAATTCCAACCTAGAGTTAAAGTTCGTATAATGACGATTGTTTGACAAAAAGATTTCAATCGAGACTTAAAATTTGAATATTGACAGTAGTTTGCAGAAGAAAGTGCCCACCGAGAGTTAAAATTCGTACATTTACGATAGTGTGACTAAGAATTCCCAACAAGAGATAAATTTCGTATATAGACGATAGTTTGAAGAAAAAAATTCCAATCTAGAGTTAAAGTTCGTATAATGACGATTGTTTGACAAAAAGATTTCAATCCAGACTTAAAATTTGAATATTGACAGTAGTTTGCAGAAGAAAGTGCCCACCGAGAGTTAAAATTCTGACATTGACGGTAGTTTGATCAAAAAATTCCCAAGGAGAGTTAAAATTCGTATATAGACGATAGTTTGACTAAGAATTCCCAACAAGATATAAATTTCGTATATAGACGATAGTTTGAAGAAAAAAATTCCAACCTAGAGTTAAAGTTCGTATAATGACGATTGTTTGACAAAAAGATTTCAATCAAGACTTAAAATTTGAATATTGACAGTAGTTTGCAGAAGAAAGTGCCCACCGAGAGTTAAAATTCGTACATTGACGGTAGTTTGATCAAAAAATTCCCATGGAGAGTTAAAATTCGTATATAGACGATAGTTTGAAGAAAAAAATTCCAACCTAGAGTTAAAGTTCGTATAATGACGATTGTTTGACAAAAAGAATTCAATCAAGACTTAAAATTTGAATATTGACAGTAGTTTGAAGAAAAAAGTGCCCACCGAGAGTTAAAATTCGTACATTGACGGTAGTTTGCCAAAAAATTCCCATCGAGAGTTAAAATTCGTACAGAGGCGATGGTTTCGAGAAAAAAATTCCAACCTAGTATTAAACCACGTGTATTGACGATTGTTTGACAAAAAGATTTCAACAAATAGTTAAAATTTGTATATTGACAGTAGTCTGAAGAAAAAAATTCCCACCTAGAGTTAAAATTCGTACATTTACGATAGTTTGACTAAGAATTCCCAACAAGAGATAAATTTCGTATATAGACGATAGTTTGAAGAAAAAAATTCCAACCTAGAGTTAAAGTTCGTATAATGACGATTGTTTGACAAAAAGATTTCAATCGAGACTTAAAATTTGAATATTGACAGTAGTTTGCAGAAGAAAGTGCCCACCGAGAGTTAAAATTCGTACATTGACGGTAGTTTGATCAAAAAATTCCTATGGAGAGTTAAAATTCGTATATAGACGATAGTTTGAAGAAAAAAATTCCAACCTAGAGTTAAAGTTCGTATAATGACGATTGTTTGACAAAAAGAATTCAATCAAGACTTAAAATTTGAATATTGACAGTAGTTTGCAGAAAAAAGTGCCCACCGAGAGTTAAAATTCGTACATTGACGGTAGTTTGCCAAAAAATTCCCATCGAGGGTTCAAATTCGTATAGAGGCGATGGTTTCGAGAAAAAAATTCCAACCTAGTATTAAACCACGTGTATTGACGATTGTTTGACAAAAAGATTTCAACAAATAGTTAAAATTTGTATATTGACAGTAGTCTGAAGAAAAAAATTCCCACCGAGAGTTAAAATTCGTACATTTACGATAGTTTGACTAAGAATTACCAACAAGTGATAAATTTCGTATATAGCCGATAGTTTGAAGAAAAAAATTCCAACCTAGAGTTAAAGTTCGTATAATGACGATTGTTTGACCAAAGGATTTCAATCAAGACTTAAAATTTGAATATTGACAGTAGTTTGAAGAAAAAAGTGCTCACCGAGAGTTAAAATTCGTACATTGGCGGTAGTTTGCCAAAAAATTCCCATGGAGAGTTAAAATTCGTATATAGGCGATGGTTTCGAGAAAAAAATTCCAACTTAGTATTAAACCACGTGTATTGTCGATTGTTTGACAAAAAGATTTCAACAAATAGTTAAAATTTGTGCATTGATAGTAGTCTGAAGAAAAAAATTCCCACCGAGAGTTAAAATTCGTACATTTACGATAGTTTGACTAAGAATTCCCAACAAGAGATAAATTTCGTATATAGACGATAGTTTGAAGAAAAAAATTCCAACCTAGAGTTAAAGTTCGTATAATGACAATTGTTTGACAAAAAGATTTCAATCGAGACTTAAAATTTGAATATTGACAGTAGTTTGCAGAAGAAAGTGCCCACCGAGAGTTAAAATTCGTACATTGACGGTAGTTTGATCAAAAAATTCCCATGGAGAGTTAAAATTCGTATATAGACGATAGTTTGAAGAAAAAGATTCCAACCTAGAGTTAAAGTTCGTATAATGACGATTGTTTGACAAAAAGAATTCAATCAAGACTTAAAATTTGAATATTGACAGTAGTTTGCAGAAAAAAGTGCCCACCGAGAGTTAAAATTCGTACATTGACGGTAGTTTGCCAAAAAATTCCCATCGAGGGTTCAAATTCGTATAGAGGCGATGGTTTCGAGAAAAAAATTCCAACCTAGTATTAAACCACGTGTATTGACGATTGTTTGACAAAAAGATTTCAACAAATAGTTAAAATTTGTACATTGACAGTAGTCTGAAGAAAAAAATTCCCACCGAGAGTTAAAATTCGTACATTGACGGTAGATTGATCAAAAAATTCCCATGGAGAGTTAAAATTCGTATATAGACGATAGTTTGACTAAGAATTCCCAACAAGATATAAATTTCGTATATAGACGATAGTTTGAAGAAAAAAATTCCAACCTAGAGTTAAAGTTCGTATAATGACGATTGTTTGACAAAAAGATTTCAATCAAGACTTAAAATTTGAATATTGACAGTAGTTTGCAGAAGAAAGTGCCCACCAAGAGTTAAAATTCGTACATTGACGGTAGTTTGATCAAAAAATTCCCATGGAGAGTTAAAATTCGTATATAGACGATAGTTAGAAGAAAAAAATTCCAACCTAGAGTTAAAGTTCGTATAATGACGATTGTTTGACAAAAAGAATTCAATCAAGACTTAAAATTTGAATATTGACAGTAGTTTGAAGAAAAAAGTGCCCACCGAGAGATAAAATTCGTACATTGACGGTAGTTTGCCAAAAAATTCCCATCGAGAGTTAAAATTCGTATAGAGGCGATGGTTTCGAGAAAAAAATTCCAACCTAGTATTAAACCACGTGTATTGACGATTGTTTGACAAAAAGATTTCAACAAATAGTTAAAATTTGTATATTGACAGTAGTCTGAAGAAAAAAATTCCCACCGAGAGTTAAAATTCGTACATTGAGGGTAGTTTGCCAAACAATTCCCATCGAGAGTTAAAATTCGTATATAGTCGATAGTTTGGAGAAAAAAATTCCAACCTAGTATTATAATTCGTGTATTGACGATTGTTTGACAAAAAGATTTCAACAAATAGTTAAAATTTGTATATTGACAGTAGTCTGAAGAAAAAAATTCCCACCGAGAGTTAAAATTCGTACATTTACGATAGTTTGACTAAGAATTCCCAACAAGAGATAAATTTCGTATATAGACGATAGTTTGAAGAAAAAAATTCCAACCTAGAGTTAAAGTTCGTATAATGACGATTGTTTGACAAAAAGATTTCAATCAAGACTTAAAATTTGAATATTGACAGTAGTTTGCAGAAGAAAGTGCCCACCGAGAGTTAAAATTCGTACATTGACGGTAGTTTGATCAAAAAATTCCCATGGAGAGTTAAAATTCGTATATAGGCGATGGTTTCGAGAAAAAAATTCCAACTTAGTATTAAACCACGTGTATCGTCGATTGTTTGACAAAAAGATTTCAACAAATAGTTAAAATTTGTACATTGATAGTAGTCTGAAGAAAAAAATTCCCACCGAGAGTTAAAATTCGTACATTTACGATAGTTTGACTAAGTATTCCCAACAAGAGATAAATTTCGTATATAGACGATAGTTTGAAGAAAAAAATTCCAACCTAGAGTTAAAGTTCGTATAATGACGATTGTTTGACAAAAAGATTTCAATCGAGACTTAAAATTTGAATATTGACAGTAGTTTGCAGAAGAAAGTGCCCACCGAGAGTTAAAATTCGTACATTGACGGTAGTTTGATCAAAAAATTCCCATGGAGAGTTAAAATTCGTATATAGACGATAGTTTGAAGAAAAAGATTCCAACCTAGAGTTAAAGTTCGTATAATGACGATTGTTTGACAAAAAGAATTCAATCAAGACTTAAAATTTGAATATTGACAGTAGTTTGCAGAAAAAAGTGCCCACCGAGAGTTAAAATTCGTACATTGACGGTAGTTTGCCAAAAAATTCCCATCGAGGGTTCAAATTCGTATAGAGGCGATGGTTTCGAGAAAAAAATTCCAACCTAGTATTAAACCACGTGTATTGACGATTGTTTGACAAAAAGATTTCAACAAATAGTTAAAATTTGTACATTGACAGTAGTCTGAAGAAAAAAATTCCCACCGAGAGTTAAAATTCGTACATTGACGGTAGATTGATCAAAAAATTCCCATGGAGAGTTAAAATTCGTATATAGACGATAGTTTGACTAAGAATTCCCAACAAGATATAAATTTCGTATATAGACGATAGTTTGAAGAAAAAAATTCCAACCTAGAGTTAAAGTTCGTATAATGACGATTGTTTGACAAAAAGATTTCAATCAAGACTTAAAATTTGAATATTGACAGTAGTTTGCAGAAGAAAGTGCCCACCAAGAGTTAAAATTCGTACATTGACGGTAGTTTGATCAAAAAATTCCCATGGAGAGTTAAAATTCGTATATAGACGATAGTTAGAAGAAAAAAATTCCAACCTAGAGTTAAAGTTCGTATAATGACGATTGTTTGACAAAAAGAATTCAATCAAGACTTAAAATTTGAATATTGACAGTAGTTTGAAGAAAAAAGTGCCCACCGAGAGATAAAATTCGTACATTGACGGTAGTTTGCCAAAAAATTCCCATCGAGAGTTAAAATTCGTATAGAGGCGATGGTTTCGAGAAAAAAATTCCAACCTAGTATTAAACCACGTGTATTGACGATTGTTTGACAAAAAGATTTCAACAAATAGTTAAAATTTGTATATTGACAGTAGTCTGAAGAAAAAAATTCCCACCGAGAGTTAAAATTCGTACATTGACGGTAGTTTGCCAAACAATTCCCATCGAGAGTTAAAATTCGTATATAGTCGATAGTTTGGAGAAAAAAATTCCAACCTAGTATTATAATTCGTGTATTGACGATTGTTTGACAAAAAGATTTCAACAAATAGTTAAAATTTGTATATTGACAGTAGTCTGAAGAAAAAAATTCCCACCGAGAGTTAAAATTCGTACATTTACGATAGTTTGACTAAGAATTCCCAACAAGAGATAAATTTCGTATATAGACGATAGTTTGAAGAAAAAAATTCCAACCTAGAGTTAAAGTTCGTATAATGACGATTGTTTGACAAAAAGATTTCAATCAAGACTTAAAATTTGAATATTGACAGTAGTTTGCAGAAGAAAGTGCCCACCGAGAGTTAAAATTCGTACATTGACGGTAGTTTGATCAAAAAATTCCCATGGAGAGTTAAAATTCGTATATAGGCGATGGTTTCGAGAAAAAAATTCCAACTTAGTATTAAACCACGTGTATCGTCGATTGTTTGACAAAAAGATTTCAACAAATAGTTAAAATTTGTACATTGATAGTAGTCTGAAGAAAAAAATTCCCACCGAGAGTTAAAATTCGTACATTTACGATAGTTTGACTAAGTATTCCCAACAAGAGATAAATTTCGTATATAGACGATAGTTTGAAGAAAAAAATTCCAACCTAGAGTTAAAGTTCGTATAATGACGATTGTTTGACAAAAAGATTTCAATCGAGACTTAAAATTTGAATATTGACAGTAGTTTGCAGAAGAAAGTGCCCACCGAGAGTTAAAATTCGTACATTTACGATAGTGTGACTAAGAATTCCCAACAAGAGATAAATTTCGTATATAGACGATAGTTTGAAGAAAAAAATTCCAATCTAGAGTTAAAGTTCGTATAATGACGATTGTTTGACAAAAAGATTTCAATCCAGACTTAAAATTTGAATATTGACAGTAGTTTGCAGAAGAAAGTGCCCACCGAGAGTTAAAATTCTGACATTGACGGTAGTTTGATCAAAAAATTCCCAAGGAGAGTTAAAATTCGTATATAGACGATAGTTTGACTAAGAATTCCCAACAAGATATAAATTTCGTATATAGACGATAGTTTGAAGAAAAAAATTCCAACCTAGAGTTAAAGTTCGTATAATGACGATTGTTTGACAAAAAGATTTCAATCAAGACTTAAAATTTGAATATTGACAGTAGTTTGCAGAAGAAAGTGCCCACCGAGAGTTAAAATTCGTACATTGACGGTAGTTTGATCAAAAAATTCCCATGGAGAGTTAAAATTCGTATATAGACGATAGTTTGAAGAAAAAAATTCCAACCTAGAGTTAAAGTTCGTATAATGACGATTGTTTGACAAAAAGAATTCAATCAAGACTTAAAATTTGAATATTGACAGTAGTTTGAAGAAAAAAGTGCCCACCGAGAGTTAAAATTCGTACATTGACGGTAGTTTGCCAAAAAATTCCCATCGAGAGTTAAAATTCGTACAGAGGCGATGGTTTCGAGAAAAAAATTCCAACCTAGTATTAAACCACGTGTATTGACGATTGTTTGACAAAAAGATTTCAACAAATAGTTAAAATTTGTATATTGACAGTAGTCTGAAGAAAAAAATTCCCACCTAGAGTTAAAATTCGTACATTTACGATAGTTTGACTAAGAATTCCCAACAAGAGATAAATTTCGTATATAGACGATAGTTTGAAGAAAAAAATTCCAACCTAGAGTTAAAGTTCGTATAATGACGATTGTTTGACAAAAAGATTTCAATCGAGACTTAAAATTTGAATATTGACAGTAGTTTGCAGAAGAAAGTGCCCACCGAGAGTTAAAATTCGTACATTGACGGTAGTTTGATCAAAAAATTCCTATGGAGAGTTAAAATTCGTATATAGACGATAGTTTGAAGAAAAAAATTCCAACCTAGAGTTAAAGTTCGTATAATGACGATTGTTTGACAAAAAGAATTCAATCAAGACTTAAAATTTGAATATTGACAGTAGTTTGCAGAAAAAAGTGCCCACCGAGAGTTAAAATTCGTACATTGACGGTAGTTTGCCAAAAAATTCCCATCGAGGGTTCAAATTCGTATAGAGGCGATGGTTTCGAGAAAAAAATTCCAACCTAGTATTAAACCACGTGTATTGACGATTGTTTGACAAAAAGATTTCAACAAATAGTTAAAATTTGTATATTGACAGTAGTCTGAAGAAAAAAATTCCCACCGAGAGTTAAAATTCGTACATTTACGATAGTTTGACTAAGAATTACCAACAAGTGATAAATTTCGTATATAGCCGATAGTTTGAAGAAAAAAATTCCAACCTAGAGTTAAAGTTCGTATAATGACGATTGTTTGACCAAAGGATTTCAATCAAGACTTAAAATTTGAATATTGACAGTAGTTTGAAGAAAAAAGTGCTCACCGAGAGTTAAAATTCGTACATTGGCGGTAGTTTGCCAAAAAATTCCCATGGAGAGTTAAAATTCGTATAGAGGCGATGGTTTCGAGAAAAAAATTCCAACCTAGTATTAAACCACGTGTATTGACGATTGTTTGACAAAAAGATTTCAACAAATAGTTAAAATTTGTATATTGACAGTAGTCTGAAGAAAAAAATTCCCACCGAGAGTTAAAATTCGTACATTGAGGGTAGTTTGCCAAACAATTCCCATCGAGAGTTAAAATTCGTATATAGTCGATAGTTTGGAGAAAAAAATTCCAACCTAGTATTATAATTCGTGTATTGACGATTGTTTGACAAAAAGATTTCAACAAATAGTTAAAATTTGTATATTGACAGTAGTCTGAAGAAAAAAATTCCCACCGAGAGTTAAAATTCGTACATTTACGATAGTTTGACTAAGAATTCCCAACAAGAGATAAATTTCGTATATAGACGATAGTTTGAAGAAAAAAATTCCAACCTAGAGTTAAAGTTCGTATAATGACGATTGTTTGACAAAAAGATTTCAATCAAGACTTAAAATTTGAATATTGACAGTAGTTTGCAGAAGAAAGTGCCCACCGAGAGTTAAAATTCGTACATTGACGGTAGTTTGATCAAAAAATTCCCATGGAGAGTTAAAATTCGTATATAGGCGATGGTTTCGAGAAAAAAATTCCAACTTAGTATTAAACCACGTGTATCGTCGATTGTTTGACAAAAAGATTTCAACAAATAGTTAAAATTTGTACATTGATAGTAGTCTGAAGAAAAAAATTCCCACCGAGAGTTAAAATTCGTACATTTACGATAGTTTGACTAAGTATTCCCAACAAGAGATAAATTTCGTATATAGACGATAGTTTGAAGAAAAAAATTCCAACCTAGAGTTAAAGTTCGTATAATGACGATTGTTTGACAAAAAGATTTCAATCGAGACTTAAAATTTGAATATTGACAGTAGTTTGCAGAAGAAAGTGCCCACCGAGAGTTAAAATTCGTACATTGACGGTAGTTTGATCAAAAAATTCCCATGGAGAGTTAAAATTCGTATATAGACGATAGTTTGAAGAAAAAGATTCCAACCTAGAGTTAAAGTTCGTATAATGACGATTGTTTGACAAAAAGAATTCAATCAAGACTTAAAATTTGAATATTGACAGTAGTTTGCAGAAAAAAGTGCCCACCGAGAGTTAAAATTCGTACATTGACGGTAGTTTGCCAAAAAATTCCCATCGAGGGTTCAAATTCGTATAGAGGCGATGGTTTCGAGAAAAAAATTCCAACCTAGTATTAAACCACGTGTATTGACGATTGTTTGACAAAAAGATTTCAACAAATAGTTAAAATTTGTACATTGACAGTAGTCTGAAGAAAAAAATTCCCACCGAGAGTTAAAATTCGTACATTGACGGTAGATTGATCAAAAAATTCCCATGGAGAGTTAAAATTCGTATATAGACGATAGTTTGACTAAGAATTCCCAACAAGATATAAATTTCGTATATAGACGATAGTTTGAAGAAAAAAATTCCAACCTAGAGTTAAAGTTCGTATAATGACGATTGTTTGACAAAAAGATTTCAATCAAGACTTAAAATTTGAATATTGACAGTAGTTTGCAGAAGAAAGTGCCCACCAAGAGTTAAAATTCGTACATTGACGGTAGTTTGATCAAAAAATTCCCATGGAGAGTTAAAATTCGTATATAGACGATAGTTAGAAGAAAAAAATTCCAACCTAGAGTTAAAGTTCGTATAATGACGATTGTTTGACAAAAAGAATTCAATCAAGACTTAAAATTTGAATATTGACAGTAGTTTGAAGAAAAAAGTGCCCACCGAGAGATAAAATTCGTACATTGACGGTAGTTTGCCAAAAAATTCCCATCGAGAGTTAAAATTCGTATAGAGGCGATGGTTTCGAGAAAAAAATTCCAACCTAGTATTAAACCACGTGTATTGACGATTGTTTGACAAAAAGATTTCAACAAATAGTTAAAATTTGTATATTGACAGTAGTCTGAAGAAAAAAATTCCCACCGAGAGTTAAAATTCGTACATTGACGGTAGTTTGCCAAACAATTCCCATCGAGAGTTAAAATTCGTATATAGTCGATAGTTTGGAGAAAAAAATTCCAACCTAGTATTATAATTCGTGTATTGACGATTGTTTGACAAAAAGATTTCAACAAATAGTTAAAATTTGTATATTGACAGTAGTCTGAAGAAAAAAATTCCCACCGAGAGTTAAAATTCGTACATTTACGATAGTTTGACTAAGAATTCCCAACAAGAGATAAATTTCGTATATAGACGATAGTTTGAAGAAAAAAATTCCAACCTAGAGTTAAAGTTCGTATAATGACGATTGTTTGACAAAAAGATTTCAATCAAGACTTAAAATTTGAATATTGACAGTAGTTTGCAGAAGAAAGTGCCCACCGAGAGTTAAAATTCGTACATTGACGGTAGTTTGATCAAAAAATTCCCATGGAGAGTTAAAATTCGTATATAGGCGATGGTTTCGAGAAAAAAATTCCAACTTAGTATTAAACCACGTGTATCGTCGATTGTTTGACAAAAAGATTTCAACAAATAGTTAAAATTTGTACATTGATAGTAGTCTGAAGAAAAAAATTCCCACCGAGAGTTAAAATTCGTACATTTACGATAGTTTGACTAAGTATTCCCAACAAGAGATAAATTTCGTATATAGACGATAGTTTGAAGAAAAAAATTCCAACCTAGAGTTAAAGTTCGTATAATGACGATTGTTTGACAAAAAGATTTCAATCGAGACTTAAAATTTGAATATTGACAGTAGTTTGCAGAAGAAAGTGCCCACCGAGAGTTAAAATTCGTACATTTACGATAGTGTGACTAAGAATTCCCAACAAGAGATAAATTTCGTATATAGACGATAGTTTGAAGAAAAAAATTCCAATCTAGAGTTAAAGTTCGTATAATGACGATTGTTTGACAAAAAGATTTCAATCCAGACTTAAAATTTGAATATTGACAGTAGTTTGCAGAAGAAAGTGCCCACCGAGAGTTAAAATTCTGACATTGACGGTAGTTTGATCAAAAAATTCCCAAGGAGAGTTAAAATTCGTATATAGACGATAGTTTGACTAAGAATTCCCAACAAGATATAAATTTCGTATATAGACGATAGTTTGAAGAAAAAAATTCCAACCTAGAGTTAAAGTTCGTATAATGACGATTGTTTGACAAAAAGATTTCAATCAAGACTTAAAATTTGAATATTGACAGTAGTTTGCAGAAGAAAGTGCCCACCGAGAGTTAAAATTCGTACATTGACGGTAGTTTGATCAAAAAATTCCCATGGAGAGTTAAAATTCGTATATAGACGATAGTTTGAAGAAAAAAATTCCAACCTAGAGTTAAAGTTCGTATAATGACGATTGTTTGACAAAAAGAATTCAATCAAGACTTAAAATTTGAATATTGACAGTAGTTTGAAGAAAAAAGTGCCCACCGAGAGTTAAAATTCGTACATTGACGGTAGTTTGCCAAAAAATTCCCATCGAGAGTTAAAATTCGTACAGAGGCGATGGTTTCGAGAAAAAAATTCCAACCTAGTATTAAACCACGTGTATTGACGATTGTTTGACAAAAAGATTTCAACAAATAGTTAAAATTTGTATATTGACAGTAGTCTGAAGAAAAAAATTCCCACCTAGAGTTAAAATTCGTACATTTACGATAGTTTGACTAAGAATTCCCAACAAGAGATAAATTTCGTATATAGACGATAGTTTGAAGAAAAAAATTCCAACCTAGAGTTAAAGTTCGTATAATGACGATTGTTTGACAAAAAGATTTCAATCGAGACTTAAAATTTGAATATTGACAGTAGTTTGCAGAAGAAAGTGCCCACCGAGAGTTAAAATTCGTACATTGACGGTAGTTTGATCAAAAAATTCCTATGGAGAGTTAAAATTCGTATATAGACGATAGTTTGAAGAAAAAAATTCCAACCTAGAGTTAAAGTTCGTATAATGACGATTGTTTGACAAAAAGAATTCAATCAAGACTTAAAATTTGAATATTGACAGTAGTTTGCAGAAAAAAGTGCCCACCGAGAGTTAAAATTCGTACATTGACGGTAGTTTGCCAAAAAATTCCCATCGAGGGTTCAAATTCGTATAGAGGCGATGGTTTCGAGAAAAAAATTCCAACCTAGTATTAAACCACGTGTATTGACGATTGTTTGACAAAAAGATTTCAACAAATAGTTAAAATTTGTATATTGACAGTAGTCTGAAGAAAAAAATTCCCACCGAGAGTTAAAATTCGTACATTTACGATAGTTTGACTAAGAATTACCAACAAGTGATAAATTTCGTATATAGCCGATAGTTTGAAGAAAAAAATTCCAACCTAGAGTTAAAGTTCGTATAATGACGATTGTTTGACCAAAGGATTTCAATCAAGACTTAAAATTTGAATATTGACAGTAGTTTGAAGAAAAAAGTGCTCACCGAGAGTTAAAATTCGTACATTGGCGGTAGTTTGCCAAAAAATTCCCATGGAGAGTTAAAATTCGTATATAGGCGATGGTTTCGAGAAAAAAATTCCAACTTAGTATTAAACCACGTGTATTGTCGATTGTTTGACAAAAAGATTTCAACAAATAGTTAAAATTTGTGCATTGATAGTAGTCTGAAGAAAAAAATTCCCACCGAGAGTTAAAATTCGTACATTTACGATAGTTTGACTAAGAATTCCCAACAAGAGATAAATTTCGTATATAGACGATAGTTTGAAGAAAAAAATTCCAACCTAGAGTTAAAGTTCGTATAATGACAATTGTTTGACAAAAAGATTTCAATCGAGACTTAAAATTTGAATATTGACAGTAGTTTGCAGAAGAAAGTGCCCACCGAGAGTTAAAATTCGTACATTGACGGTAGTTTGATCAAAAAATTCCCATGGAGAGTTAAAATTCGTATATAGACGATAGTTTGAAGAAAAAGATTCCAACCTAGAGTTAAAGTTCGTATAATGACGATTGTTTGACAAAAAGAATTCAATCAAGACTTAAAATTTGAATATTGACAGTAGTTTGCAGAAAAAAGTGCCCACCGAGAGTTAAAATTCGTACATTGACGGTAGTTTGCCAAAAAATTCCCATCGAGGGTTCAAATTCGTATAGAGGCGATGGTTTCGAGAAAAAAATTCCAACCTAGTATTAAACCACGTGTATTGACGATTGTTTGACAAAAAGATTTCAACAAATAGTTAAAATTTGTACATTGACAGTAGTCTGAAGAAAAAAATTCCCACCGAGAGTTAAAATTCGTACATTGACGGTAGATTGATCAAAAAATTCCCATGGAGAGTTAAAATTCGTATATAGACGATAGTTTGACTAAGAATTCCCAACAAGATATAAATTTCGTATATAGACGATAGTTTGAAGAAAAAAATTCCAACCTAGAGTTAAAGTTCGTATAATGACGATTGTTTGACAAAAAGATTTCAATCAAGACTTAAAATTTGAATATTGACAGTAGTTTGCAGAAGAAAGTGCCCACCAAGAGTTAAAATTCGTACATTGACGGTAGTTTGATCAAAAAATTCCCATGGAGAGTTAAAATTCGTATATAGACGATAGTTAGAAGAAAAAAATTCCAACCTAGAGTTAAAGTTCGTATAATGACGATTGTTTGACAAAAAGAATTCAATCAAGACTTAAAATTTGAATATTGACAGTAGTTTGAAGAAAAAAGTGCCCACCGAGAGATAAAATTCGTACATTGACGGTAGTTTGCCAAAAAATTCCCATCGAGAGTTAAAATTCGTATAGAGGCGATGGTTTCGAGAAAAAAATTCCAACCTAGTATTAAACCACGTGTATTGACGATTGTTTGACAAAAAGATTTCAACAAATAGTTAAAATTTGTATATTGACAGTAGTCTGAAGAAAAAAATTCCCACCGAGAGTTAAAATTCGTACATTGAGGGTAGTTTGCCAAACAATTCCCATCGAGAGTTAAAATTCGTATATAGTCGATAGTTTGGAGAAAAAAATTCCAACCTAGTATTATAATTCGTGTATTGACGATTGTTTGACAAAAAGATTTCAACAAATAGTTAAAATTTGTATATTGACAGTAGTCTGAAGAAAAAAATTCCCACCGAGAGTTAAAATTCGTACATTTACGATAGTTTGACTAAGAATTCCCAACAAGAGATAAATTTCGTATATAGACGATAGTTTGAAGAAAAAAATTCCAACCTAGAGTTAAAGTTCGTATAATGACGATTGTTTGACAAAAAGATTTCAATCAAGACTTAAAATTTGAATATTGACAGTAGTTTGCAGAAGAAAGTGCCCACCGAGAGTTAAAATTCGTACATTGACGGTAGTTTGATCAAAAAATTCCCATGGAGAGTTAAAATTCGTATATAGGCGATGGTTTCGAGAAAAAAATTCCAACTTAGTATTAAACCACGTGTATCGTCGATTGTTTGACAAAAAGATTTCAACAAATAGTTAAAATTTGTACATTGATAGTAGTCTGAAGAAAAAAATTCCCACCGAGAGTTAAAATTCGTACATTTACGATAGTTTGACTAAGTATTCCCAACAAGAGATAAATTTCGTATATAGACGATAGTTTGAAGAAAAAAATTCCAACCTAGAGTTAAAGTTCGTATAATGACGATTGTTTGACAAAAAGATTTCAATCGAGACTTAAAATTTGAATATTGACAGTAGTTTGCAGAAGAAAGTGCCCACCGAGAGTTAAAATTCGTACATTGACGGTAGTTTGATCAAAAAATTCCCATGGAGAGTTAAAATTCGTATATAGACGATAGTTTGAAGAAAAAGATTCCAACCTAGAGTTAAAGTTCGTATAATGACGATTGTTTGACAAAAAGAATTCAATCAAGACTTAAAATTTGAATATTGACAGTAGTTTGCAGAAAAAAGTGCCCACCGAGAGTTAAAATTCGTACATTGACGGTAGTTTGCCAAAAAATTCCCATCGAGGGTTCAAATTCGTATAGAGGCGATGGTTTCGAGAAAAAAATTCCAACCTAGTATTAAACCACGTGTATTGACGATTGTTTGACAAAAAGATTTCAACAAATAGTTAAAATTTGTACATTGACAGTAGTCTGAAGAAAAAAATTCCCACCGAGAGTTAAAATTCGTACATTGACGGTAGATTGATCAAAAAATTCCCATGGAGAGTTAAAATTCGTATATAGACGATAGTTTGACTAAGAATTCCCAACAAGATATAAATTTCGTATATAGACGATAGTTTGAAGAAAAAAATTCCAACCTAGAGTTAAAGTTCGTATAATGACGATTGTTTGACAAAAAGATTTCAATCAAGACTTAAAATTTGAATATTGACAGTAGTTTGCAGAAGAAAGTGCCCACCAAGAGTTAAAATTCGTACATTGACGGTAGTTTGATCAAAAAATTCCCATGGAGAGTTAAAATTCGTATATAGACGATAGTTAGAAGAAAAAAATTCCAACCTAGAGTTAAAGTTCGTATAATGACGATTGTTTGACAAAAAGAATTCAATCAAGACTTAAAATTTGAATATTGACAGTAGTTTGAAGAAAAAAGTGCCCACCGAGAGATAAAATTCGTACATTGACGGTAGTTTGCCAAAAAATTCCCATCGAGAGTTAAAATTCGTATAGAGGCGATGGTTTCGAGAAAAAAATTCCAACCTAGTATTAAACCACGTGTATTGACGATTGTTTGACAAAAAGATTTCAACAAATAGTTAAAATTTGTATATTGACAGTAGTCTGAAGAAAAAAATTCCCACCGAGAGTTAAAATTCGTACATTGACGGTAGTTTGCCAAACAATTCCCATCGAGAGTTAAAATTCGTATATAGTCGATAGTTTGGAGAAAAAAATTCCAACCTAGTATTATAATTCGTGTATTGACGATTGTTTGACAAAAAGATTTCAACAAATAGTTAAAATTTGTATATTGACAGTAGTCTGAAGAAAAAAATTCCCACCGAGAGTTAAAATTCGTACATTTACGATAGTTTGACTAAGAATTCCCAACAAGAGATAAATTTCGTATATAGACGATAGTTTGAAGAAAAAAATTCCAACCTAGAGTTAAAGTTCGTATAATGACGATTGTTTGACAAAAAGATTTCAATCAAGACTTAAAATTTGAATATTGACAGTAGTTTGCAGAAGAAAGTGCCCACCGAGAGTTAAAATTCGTACATTGACGGTAGTTTGATCAAAAAATTCCCATGGAGAGTTAAAATTCGTATATAGGCGATGGTTTCGAGAAAAAAATTCCAACTTAGTATTAAACCACGTGTATCGTCGATTGTTTGACAAAAAGATTTCAACAAATAGTTAAAATTTGTACATTGATAGTAGTCTGAAGAAAAAAATTCCCACCGAGAGTTAAAATTCGTACATTTACGATAGTTTGACTAAGTATTCCCAACAAGAGATAAATTTCGTATATAGACGATAGTTTGAAGAAAAAAATTCCAACCTAGAGTTAAAGTTCGTATAATGACGATTGTTTGACAAAAAGATTTCAATCGAGACTTAAAATTTGAATATTGACAGTAGTTTGCAGAAGAAAGTGCCCACCGAGAGTTAAAATTCGTACATTGACGGTAGTTTGATCAAAAAATTCCCATGGAGAGTTAAAATTCGTATATAGACGATAGTTTGAAGAAAAAGATTCCAACCTAGAGTTAAAGTTCGTATAATGACGATTGTTTGACAAAAAGAATTCAATCAAGACTTAAAATTTGAATATTGACAGTAGTTTGCAGAAAAAAGTGCCCACCGAAAGTTAAAATTCGTACATTGACGGTAGTTTGCCAAAAAATTCCCATCGAGGGTTCAAATTCGTATAGAGGCGATGGTTTCGAGAAAAAAATTCCAACCTAGTATTAAACCACGTGTATTGACGATTGTTTGACAAAAAGATTTCAACAAATAGTTAAAATTTGTACATTGACAGTAGTCTGAAGAAAAAAATTCCCACCGAGAGTTAAAATTCGTACATTGACGGTAGATTGATCAAAAAATTCCCATGGAGAGTTAAAATTCGTATATAGACGATAGTTTGACTAAGAATTCCCAACAAGATATAAATTTCGTATATAGACGATAGTTTGAAGAAAAAAATTCCAACCTAGAGTTAAAGTTCGTATAATGACGATTGTTTGACAAAAAGATTTCAATCAAGACTTAAAATTTGAATATTGACAGTAGTTTGCAGAAGAAAGTGCCCACCAAGAGTTAAAATTCGTACATTGACGGTAGTTTGATCAAAAAATTCCCATGGAGAGTTAAAATTCGTATATAGACGATAGTTAGAAGAAAAAAATTCCAACCTAGAGTTAAAGTTCGTATAATGACGATTGTTTGACAAAAAGAATTCAATCAAGACTTAAAATTTGAATATTGACAGTAGTTTGAAGAAAAAAGTGCCCACCGAGAGATAAAATTCGTACATTGACGGTAGTTTGCCAAAAAATTCCCATCGAGAGTTAAAATTCGTATAGAGGCGATGGTTTCGAGAAAAAAATTCCAACCTAGTATTAAACCACGTGTATTGACGATTGTTTGACAAAAAGATTTCAACAAATAGTTAAAATTTGTATATTGACAGCAGTCTGAAGAAAAAAATTCCCACCGAGAGTTAAAATTCGTACATTGACGGTAGTTTGCCAAACAATTCCCATCGAGAGTTAAAATTCGTATATAGTCGATAGTTTGGAGAAAAAAATTCCAACCTAGTATTATAATTCGTGTATTGACGATAGTTTGACAAAAAGATTTCAACAAATAGTTAAAATTTGTATATTGACAGTAGTCTGAAGAAAAAAATTCCCACCGAGAGTTAAAATTCGTACATTTACGATAGTTTGACTAAGAATTCCCAACAAGAGATAAATTTCGTATATAGACGATAGTTTGAAGAAAAAAATTCCAACCTAGAGTTAAAGTTCGTATAATGACGATTGTTTGACAAAAAGATTTCAATCAAGACTTAAAATTTGAATATTGACAGTAGTTTGCAGAAGAAAGTGCCCACCGAGAGTTAAAATTCGTACATTGACGGTAGTTTGATCAAAAAATTCCCATGGAGAGTTAAAATTCGTATATAGGCGATGGTTTCGAGAAAAAAATTCCAACTTAGTATTAAACCACGTGTATTGTCGATTGTTTGACAAAAAGATTTCAACAAATAGTTAAAATTTGTACATTGATAGTAGTCTGAAGAAAAAAATTCCCACCGAGAGTTAAAATTCGTACATTTACGATAGTTTGACTAAGTATTCCCAACAAGAGATAAATTTCGTATATAGACGATAGTTTGAAGAAAAAAATTCCAACCTAGAGTTAAAGTTCGTATAATGACGATTGTTTGACAAAAAGATTTCAATCGAGACTTAAAATTTGAATATTGACAGTAGTTTGCAGAAGAAAGTGCCCACCGAGAGTTAAAATTCGTACATTGACTGTAGTTTGATCAAAAAATTCCCATGGAGAGTTAAAATTCGTATATAGACGTTAGTTTGACTAAGAATTCCCAACAAGATATAAATTTCGTATATAGACGATAGTTTGAAAAAAAAATTCCAACCTAGAGTTAAAGTTCGTATAATGACGATTGTTTGACAAAAAGAATTCAATCAAGACTTAAAATTTGAATATTGACAGTAGTTTGCAGGAAAAAGTGCCCACCGAGAGTTAAAATTCGTACATTGACGGTAGTTTGCCAAAAAATTCCCATCGAGGGTTCAAATTCGTATAGAGGCGATGGTTTCGAGAAAAAAATTCCAACCTAGTATTAAACCACGTGTATTGACGATTGTTTGACAAAAAGATTTCAACAAATAGTTAAAATTTGTATATTGACAGTAGTCTGAAGAAAAAAATTCCCACCTAGAGTTAAAATTCGTACATTTACGATAGTTTGACTAAGAATTACCAACAAGTGATAAATTTCGTATATAGCCGATAGTTTGAAGAAAAAAATTCCAACCTAGAGTTAAAGTTCGTATAATGACGATTGTTTGACAAAAAGATTTCAATCAAGACTTAAAATTTGAATATTGACAGTAGTTTGCAGAAGAAAGTGCCCACCGAGAGTTAAAATTCGTACATTTACGATAGTGTGACTAAGAATTCCCAACAAGAGATAAATTTCGTATATAGACGATAGTTTGAAGAAAAAAATTCCAATCTAGAGTTAAAGTTCGTATAATGACGATTGTTTGACAAAAAGATTTCAATCCAGACTTAAAATTTGAATATTGACAGTAGTTTGCAGAAGAAAGTGCCCACCGAGAGTTAAAATTCTGACATTGACGGTAGTTTGATCAAAAAATTCCCAAGGAGAGTTAAAATTCGTATATAGACGATAGTTTGACTAAGAATTCCCAACAAGATATAAATTTCGTATATAGACGATAGTTTGAAGAAAAAAATTCCAACCTAGAGTTAAAGTTCGTATAATGACGATTGTTTGACAAAAAGATTTCAATCAAGACTTAAAATTTGAATATTGACAGTAGTTTGCAGAAGAAAGTGCCCACCGAGAGTTAAAATTCGTACATTGACGGTAGTTTGATCAAAAAATTCCCATGGAGAGTTAAAATTCGTATATAGACGATAGTTTGAAGAAAAAAATTCCAACCTAGAGTTAAAGTTCGTATAATGACGATTGTTTGACAAAAAGAATTCAATCAAGACTTAAAATTTGAATATTGACAGTAGTTTGAAGAAAAAAGTGCCCACCGAGAGTTAAAATTCGTACATTGACGGTAGTTTGCCAAAAAATTCCCATCGAGAGTTAAAATTCGTACAGAGGCGATGGTTTCGAGAAAAAAATTCCAACCTAGTATTAAACCACGTGTATTGACGATTGTTTGACAAAAAGATTTCAACAAATAGTTAAAATTTGTATATTGACAGTAGTCTGAAGAAAAAAATTCCCACCTAGAGTTAAAATTCGTACATTTACGATAGTTTGACTAAGAATTCCCAACAAGAGATAAATTTCGTATATAGACGATAGTTTGAAGAAAAAAATTCCAACCTAGAGTTAAAGTTCGTATAATGACGATTGTTTGACAAAAAGATTTCAATCGAGACTTAAAATTTGAATATTGACAGTAGTTTGCAGAAGAAAGTGCCCACCGAGAGTTAAAATTCGTACATTGACGGTAGTTTGATCAAAAAATTCCTATGGAGAGTTAAAATTCGTATATAGACGATAGTTTGAAGAAAAAAATTCCAACCTAGAGTTAAAGTTCGTATAATGACGATTGTTTGACAAAAAGAATTCAATCAAGACTTAAAATTTGAATATTGACAGTAGTTTGCAGAAAAAAGTGCCCACCGAGAGTTAAAATTCGTACATTGACGGTAGTTTGCCAAAAAATTCCCATCGAGGGTTCAAATTCGTATAGAGGCGATGGTTTCGAGAAAAAAATTCCAACCTAGTATTAAACCACGTGTATTGACGATTGTTTGACAAAAAGATTTCAACAAATAGTTAAAATTTGTATATTGACAGTAGTCTGAAGAAAAAAATTCCCACCGAGAGTTAAAATTCGTACATTTACGATAGTTTGACTAAGAATTACCAACAAGTGATAAATTTCGTATATAGCCGATAGTTTGAAGAAAAAAATTCCAACCTAGAGTTAAAGTTCGTATAATGACGATTGTTTGACCAAAGGATTTCAATCAAGACTTAAAATTTGAATATTGACAGTAGTTTGAAGAAAAAAGTGCTCACCGAGAGTTAAAATTCGTACATTGGCGGTAGTTTGCCAAAAAATTCCCATGGAGAGTTAAAATTCGTATATAGGCGATGGTTTCGAGAAAAAAATTCCAACTTAGTATTAAACCACGTGTATTGTCGATTGTTTGACAAAAAGATTTCAACAAATAGTTAAAATTTGTGCATTGATAGTAGTCTGAAGAAAAAAATTCCCACCGAGAGTTAAAATTCGTACATTTACGATAGTTTGACTAAGAATTCCCAACAAGAGATAAATTTCGTATATAGACGATAGTTTGAAGAAAAAAATTCCAACCTAGAGTTAAAGTTCGTATAATGACAATTGTTTGACAAAAAGATTTCAATCGAGACTTAAAATTTGAATATTGACAGTAGTTTGCAGAAGAAAGTGCCCACCGAGAGTTAAAATTCGTACATTGACGGTAGTTTGATCAAAAAATTCCCATGGAGAGTTAAAATTCGTATATAGACGATAGTTTGAAGAAAAAAATTCCAACCTAGAGTTAAAGTTCGTATAATGACGATTGTTTGACAAAAAGAATTCAATCAAGATTTAAAATATGAATATTGACAGTAGTTTGCAGAAAAAAGTGCCCACCGAGAGTTAAAATTCTGACATTGACGGTAGTTTGATCAAAAAATTCCCATGGAGAGTTAAAATTCGTATATAGACCGTAGTTTGGAGAAAATAATTCCAACCTAGAGTTATAATTCGTATAATGACGATTGTTTGACCAAAGGATTTCAATCAAGACTTAAAATTTGAATATTGACAGTAGTTTGAAGAAAAAAGTGCTCACCGAGAGTTAAAATTCGTACATTGACGGTAGTTTGCCAAAAAATTCCCATGGAGAGTTAAAATTCGTATATAGGCGATGGTTTCGAGAAAAAAATTCCAACTTAGTATTAAACCACGTGTATTGTCGATTGTTTGACAAAAAGATTTCAACAAATAGTTAAAATTTGTACATTGATAGTAGTCTGAAGAAAAAAATTCCCACCGAGAGTTAAAATTCGTACATTTACGATAGTTTGACTAAGAATTCCCAACAAGAGATAAATTTCGTATATAGACGATAGTTTGAAGAAAAAAATTCCAACCTAGAGTTAAAGTTCGTATAATGACGATTGTTTGACCAAAGGATTTCAATCAAGACTTAAAATTTGAATATTGACAGTAGTTTGAAGAAAAAAGTGCTCACCGAGAGTTAAAATTCGTACATTGACGGTAGTTTGCCAAAAAATTCCCATGGAGAGTTAAAATTCGTATATAGGCGATGGTTTCGAGAAAAAAATTCCAACTTAGTATTAAACCACGTGTAGTGTCGATTGTTTGACAAAAAGATTTCAACAAATAGTTAAAATTTGTACATTGATAGTAGTCTGAAGAAAAAAATTCCCACCGAGAGTTAAAATTCGTACATTTACGATAGTTTGACTAAGAATTCCCAACAAGAGATAAATTTCGTATATAGACGATAGTTTGAAGAAAAAAATTCCAACCTAGAGTTAAAGTTCGTATAATGACGATTGTTTGACAAAAAGATTTCAATCGAGACTTAAAATTTGAATATTGACAGTAGTTTGCAGAAGAAAGTGCCCACCGAGAGTTAAAATTCGTACATTGACGGTAGTTTGATCAAAAAATTCCTATGGAGAGTTAAAATTCGTATATAGACGATAGTTTGAAGAAAAAAATTCCAACCTAGAGTTAAAGTTCGTATAATGACGATTGTTTGACAAAAAGAATTCAATCAAGACTTAAAATTTGAATATTGACAGTAGTTTGCAGAAAAAAGTGCCCACCGAGAGTTAAAATTCGTACATTGACGGTAGTTTGCCAAAAAATTCCCATCGAGGGTTCAAATTCGTATAGAGGCGATGGTTTCGAGAAAAAAATTCCAACCTAGTATTAAACCACGTGTATTGACGATTGTTTGACAAAAAGATTTCAACAAATAGTTAAAATTTGTATATTGACAGTAGTCTGAAGAAAAAAATTCCCACCGAGAGTTAAAATTCGTACATTTACGATAGTTTGACTAAGAATTACCAACAAGTGATAAATTTCGTATATAGCCGATAGTTTGAAGAAAAAAATTCCAACCTAGAGTTAAAGTTCGTATAATGACGATTGTTTGACCAAAGGATTTCAATCAAGACTTAAAATTTGAATATTGACAGTAGTTTGAAGAAAAAAGTGCTCACCGAGAGTTAAAATTCGTACATTGGCGGTAGTTTGCCAAAAAATTCCCATGGAGAGTTAAAATTCGTATATAGGCGATGGTTTCGAGAAAAAAATTCCAACTTAGTATTAAACCACGTGTATTGTCGATTGTTTGACAAAAAGATTTCAACAAATAGTTAAAATTTGTGCATTGATAGTAGTCTGAAGAAAAAAATTCCCACCGAGAGTTAAAATTCGTACATTTACGATAGTTTGACTAAGAATTCCCAACAAGAGATAAATTTCGTATATAGACGATAGTTTGAAGAAAAAAATTCCAACCTAGAGTTAAAGTTCGTATAATGACAATTGTTTGACAAAAAGATTTCAATCGAGACTTAAAATTTGAATATTGACAGTAGTTTGCAGAAGAAAGTGCCCACCGAGAGTTAAAATTCGTACATTGACGGTAGTTTGATCAAAAAATTCCCATGGAGAGTTAAAATTCGTATATAGACGATAGTTTGAAGAAAAAAATTCCAACCTAGAGTTAAAGTTCGTATAATGACAATTGTTTGACAAAAAGATTTCAATCGAGACTTAAAATTTGAATATTGACAGTAGTTTGCAGAAGAAAGTGCCCACCGAGAGTTAAAATTCGTACATTGACGGTAGTTTGATCAAAAAATTCCCATGGAGAGTTAAAATTCGTATATAGACGATAGTTTGAAGAAAAAAATTCCAACCTAGAGTTAAAGTTCGTATAATGACGATTGTTTGACAAAAAGAATTCAATCAAGATTTAAAATATGAATATTGACAGTAGTTTGCAGAAAAAAGTGCCCACCGAGAGTTAAAATTCTGACATTGACGGTAGTTTGATCAAAAAATTCCCATGGAGAGTTAAAATTCGTATATAGACCGTAGTTTGGAGAAAATAATTCCAACCTAGAGTTATAATTCGTATAATGACGATTGTTTGACCAAAGGATTTCAATCAAGACTTAAAATTTGAATATTGACAGTAGTTTGAAGAAAAAAGTGCTCACCGAGAGTTAAAATTCGTACATTGACGGTAGTTTGCCAAAAAATTCCCATGGAGAGTTAAAATTCGTATATAGGCGATGGTTTCGAGAAAAAAATTCCAACTTAGTATTAAACCACGTGTATTGTCGATTGTTTGACAAAAAGATTTCAACAAATAGTTAAAATTTGTACATTGATAGTAGTCTGAAGAAAAAAATTCCCACCGAGAGTTAAAATTCGTACATTTACGATAGTTTGACTAAGAATTCCCAACAAGAGATAAATTTCGTATATAGACGATAGTTTGAAGAAAAAAATTCCAACCTAGAGTTAAAGTTCGTATAATGACGATTGTTTGACAAAAAGATTTCAATCGAGACTTAAAATTTGAATATTGACAGTAGTTTGCAGAAGAAAGTGCCCACCGAGAGTTAAAATTCGTACATTGACGGTAGTTTGATCAAAAAATTCCTATGGAGAGTTAAAATTCGTATATAGACGATAGTTTGAAGAAAAAAATTCCAACCTAGAGTTAAAGTTCGTATAATGACGATTGTTTGACAAAAAGAATTCAATCAAGACTTAAAATTTGAATATTGACAGTAGTTTGCAGAAAAAAGTGCCCACCGAGAGTTAAAATTCGTACATTGACGGTAGTTTGCCAAAAAATTCCCATCGAGGGTTCAAATTCGTATAGAGGCGATGGTTTCGAGAAAAAAATTCCAACCTAGTATTAAACCACGTGTATTGACGATTGTTTGACAAAAAGATTTCAACAAATAGTTAAAATTTGTATATTGACAGTAGTCTGAAGAAAAAAATTCCCACCGAGAGTTAAAATTCGTACATTTACGATAGTTTGACTAAGAATTACCAACAAGTGATAAATTTCGTATATAGCCGATAGTTTGAAGAAAAAAATTCCAACCTAGAGTTAAAGTTCGTATAATGACGATTGTTTGACCAAAGGATTTCAATCAAGACTTAAAATTTGAATATTGACAGTAGTTTGAAGAAAAAAGTGCTCACCGAGAGTTAAAATTCGTACATTGGCGGTAGTTTGCCAAAAAATTCCCATGGAGAGTTAAAATTCGTATATAGGCGATGGTTTCGAGAAAAAAAATTCCAACTTAGTATTAAACCACGTGTATTGTCGATTGTTTGACAAAAAGATTTCAACAAATAGTTAAAATTTGTGCATTGATAGTAGTCTGAAGAAAAAAATTCCCACCGAGAGTTAAAATTCGTACATTTACGATAGTTTGACTAAGAATTCCCAACAAGAGATAAATTTCGTATATAGACGATAGTTTGAAGAAAAAAATTCCAACCTAGAGTTAAAGTTCGTATAATGACAATTGTTTGACAAAAAGATTTCAATCGAGACTTAAAATTTGAATATTGACAGTAGTTTGCAGAAGAAAGTGCCCACCGAGAGTTAAAATTCGTACATTGACGGTAGTTTGATCAAAAAATTCCCATGGAGAGTTAAAATTCGTATATAGACGATAGTTTGAAGAAAAAAATTCCAACCTAGAGTTAAAGTTCGTATAATGACGATTGTTTGACAAAAAGAATTCAATCAAGATTTAAAATATGAATATTGACAGTAGTTTGCAGAAAAAAGTGCCCACCGAGAGTTAAAATTCTGACATTGACGGTAGTTTGATCAAAAAATTCCCATGGAGAGTTAAAATTCGTATATAGACCGTAGTTTGGAGAAAATAATTCCAACCTAGAGTTATAATTCGTATAATGACGATTGTTTGACCAAAGGATTTCAATCAAGACTTAAAATTTGAATATTGACAGTAGTTTGAAGAAAAAAGTGCTCACCGAGAGTTAAAATTCGTACATTGACGGTAGTTTGCCAAAAAATTCCCATGGAGAGTTAAAATTCGTATATAGGCGATGGTTTCGAGAAAAAAATTCCAACTTAGTATTAAACCACGTGTATTGTCGATTGTTTGACAAAAAGATTTCAACAAATAGTTAAAATTTGTACATTGATAGTAGTCTGAAGAAAAAAATTCCCACCGAGAGTTAAAATTCGTACATTTACGATAGTTTGACTAAGAATTCCCAACAAGAGATAAATTTCGTATATAGACGATAGTTTGAAGAAAAAAATTCCAACCTAGAGTTAAAGTTCGTATAATGACGATTGTTTGACCAAAGGATTTCAATCAAGACTTAAAATTTGAATATTGACAGTAGTTTGAAGAAAAAAGTGCTCACCGAGAGTTAAAATTCGTACATTGACGGTAGTTTGCCAAAAAATTCCCATGGAGAGTTAAAATTCGTATATAGGCGATGGTTTCGAGAAAAAAATTCCAACTTAGTATTAAACCACGTGTATTGTCGATTGTTTGACAAAAAGATTTCAACAAATAGTTAAAATTTGTATATTGACAGTAGTCTGAAGAAAAAAATTCCCACCTAGAGTTAAAATTCGTACATTTACGATAGTTTGACTAAGAATTCCCAACAAGAGATAAATTTCGTATATAGACGATAGTTTGAAGAAAAAAATTCCAACCTAGAGTTAAAGTTCGTATAATGACGATTGTTTGACAAAAAGATTTCAATCGAGACTTAAAATTTGAATATTGACAGTAGTTTGCAGAAGAAAGTGCCCACCGAGAGTTAAAATTCGTACATTGACGGTAGTTTGATCAAAAAATTCCTATGGAGAGTTAAAATTCGTATATAGACGATAGTTTGAAGAAAAAAATTCCAACCTAGAGTTAAAGTTCGTATAATGACGATTGTTTGACAAAAAGAATTCAATCAAGACTTAAAATTTGAATATTGACAGTAGTTTGCAGAAAAAAGTGCCCACCGAGAGTTAATATTCGTACATTGACGGTAGTTTGCCAAAAAATTCCCATCGAGGGTTCAAATTCGTATAGAGGCGATGGTTTCGAGAAAAAAATTCCAACCTAGTATTAAACCACGTGTATTGACGATTGTTTGACAAAAAGATTTCAACAAATAGTTAAAATTTGTATATTGACAGTAGTCTGAAGAAAAAAATTCCCACCGAGAGTTAAAATTCGTACATTTACGATAGTTTGACTAAGAATTACCAACAAGTGATAAATTTCGTATATAGCCGATAGTTTGAAGAAAAAAATTCCAACCTAGAGTTAAAGTTCGTATAATGACGATTGTTTGACCAAAGGATTTCAATCAAGACTTAAAATTTGAATATTGACAGTAGTTTGAAGAAAAAAGTGCTCACCGAGAGTTAAAATTCGTACATTGGCGGTAGTTTGCCAAAAAATTCCCATGGAGAGTTAAAATTCGTATATAGGCGATGGTTTCGAGAAAAAAATTCCAACTTAGTATTAAACCACGTGTATTGTCGATTGTTTGACAAAAAGATTTCAACAAATAGTTAAAATTTGTGCATTGATAGTAGTCTGAAGAAAAAAATTCCCACCGAGAGTTAAAATTCGTACATTTACGATAGTTTGACTAAGAATTCCCAACAAGAGATAAATTTCGTATATAGACGATAGTTTGAAGAAAAAAATTCCAACCTAGAGTTAAAGTTCGTATAATGACAATTGTTTGACAAAAAGATTTCAATCGAGACTTAAAATTTGAATATTGACAGTAGTTTGCAGAAGAAAGTGCCCACCGAGAGTTAAAATTCGTACATTGACGGTAGTTTGATCAAAAAATTCCCATGGAGAGTTAAAATTCGTATATAGACGATAGTTTGAAGAAAAAAATTCCAACCTAGAGTTAAAGTTCGTATAATGACGATTGTTTGACAAAAAGAATTCAATCAAGATTTAAAATATGAATATTGACAGTAGTTTGCAGAAAAAAGTGCCCACCGAGAGTTAAAATTCTGACATTGACGGTAGTTTGATCAAAAAATTCCCATGGAGAGTTAAAATTCGTATATAGACCGTAGTTTGGAGAAAATAATTCCAACCTAGAGTTATAATTCGTATAATGACGATTGTTTGACCAAAGGATTTCAATCAAGACTTAAAATTTGAATATTGACAGTAGTTTGAAGAAAAAAGTGCTCACCGAGAGTTAAAATTCGTACATTGACGGTAGTTTGCCAAAAAATTCCCATGGAGAGTTAAAATTCGTATATAGGCGATGGTTTCGAGAAAAAAATTCCAACTTAGTATTAAACCACGTGTATTGTCGATTGTTTGACAAAAAGATTTCAACAAATAGTTAAAATTTGTACATTGATAGTAGTCTGAAGAAAAAAATTCCCACCGAGAGTTAAAATTCGTACATTTACGATAGTTTGACTAAGAATTCCCAACAAGAGATAAATTTCGTATATAGACGATAGTTTGAAGAAAAAAATTCCAACCTAGAGTTAAAGTTCGTATAATGACGATTGTTTGACCAAAGGATTTCAATCAAGACTTAAAATTTGAATATTGACAGTAGTTTGAAGAAAAAAGTGCTCACCGAGAGTTAAAATTCGTACATTGACGGTAGTTTGCCAAAAAATTCCCATGGAGAGTTAAAATTCGTATATAGGCGATGGTTTCGAGAAAAAAATTCCAACTTAGTATTAAACCACGTGTATTGTCGATTGTTTGACAAAAAGATTTCAACAAATAGTTAAAATTTGTATATTGACAGTAGTCTGAAGAAAAAAATTCCCACCTAGAGTTAAAATTCGTACATTTACGATAGTTTGACTAAGAATTCCCAACAAGAGATAAATTTCGTATATAGACGATAGTTTGAAGAAAAAAATTCCAACCTAGAGTTAAAGTTCGTATAATGACGATTGTTTGACAAAAAGATTTCAATCGAGACTTAAAATTTGAATATTGACAGTAGTTTGCAGAAGAAAGTGCCCACCGAGAGTTAAAATTCGTACATTGACGGTAGTTTGATCAAAAAATTCCTATGGAGAGTTAAAATTCGTATATAGACGATAGTTTGAAGAAAAAAATTCCAACCTAGAGTTAAAGTTCGTATAATGACGATTGTTTGACAAAAAGAATTCAATCAAGACTTAAAATTTGAATATTGACAGTAGTTTGCAGAAAAAAGTGCCCACCGAGAGTTAAAATTCGTACATTGACGGTAGTTTGCCAAAAAATTCCCATCGAGGGTTCAAATTCGTATAGAGGCGATGGTTTCGAGAAAAAAATTCCAACCTAGTATTAAACCACGTGTATTGACGATTGTTTGACAAAAAGATTTCAACAAATAGTTAAAATTTGTATATTGACAGTAGTCTGAAGAAAAAAATTCCCACCGAGAGTTAAAATTCGTACATTTACGATAGTTTGACTAAGAATTACCAACAAGTGATAAATTTCGTATATAGCCGATAGTTTGAAGAAAAAAATTCCAACCTAGAGTTAAAGTTCGTATAATGACGATTGTTTGACCAAAGGATTTCAATCAAGACTTAAAATTTGAATATTGACAGTAGTTTGAAGAAAAAAGTGCTCACCGAGAGTTAAAATTCGTACATTGGCGGTAGTTTGCCAAAAAATTCCCATGGAGAGTTAAAATTCGTATATAGGCGATGGTTTCGAGAAAAAAATTCCAACTTAGTATTAAACCACGTGTATTGTCGATTGTTTGACAAAAAGATTTCAACAAATAGTTAAAATTTGTGCATTGATAGTAGTCTGAAGAAAAAAATTCCCACCGAGAGTTAAAATTCGTACATTTACGATAGTTTGACTAAGAATTCCCAACAAGAGATAAATTTCGTATATAGACGATAGTTTGAAGAAAAAAATTCCAACCTAGAGTTAAAGTTCGTATAATGACAATTGTTTGACAAAAAGATTTCAATCGAGACTTAAAATTTGAATATTGACAGTAGTTTGCAGAAGAAAGTGCCCACCGAGAGTTAAAATTCGTACATTGACGGTAGTTTGATCAAAAAATTCCCATGGAGAGTTAAAATTCGTATATAGACGATAGTTTGAAGAAAAAAATTCCAACCTAGAGTTAAAGTTCGTATAATGACGATTGTTTGACAAAAAGAATTCAATCAAGATTTAAAATATGAATATTGACAGTAGTTTGCAGAAAAAAGTGCCCACCGAGAGTTAAAATTCTGACATTGACGGTAGTTTGATCAAAAAATTCCCATGGAGAGTTAAAATTTGTATATAGACCGTAGTTTGGAGAAAATAATTCCAACCTAGAGTTATAATTCGTATAATGACGATTGTTTGACCAAAGGATTTCAATCAAGACTTAAAATTTGAATATTGACAGTAGTTTGAAGAAAAAAGTGCTCACCGAGAGTTAAAATTCGTACATTGACGGTAGTTTGCCAAAAAATTCCCATGGAGAGTTAAAATTCGTATATAGGCGATGGTTTCGAGAAAAAAATTCCAACTTAGTATTAAACCACGTGTATTGTCGATTGTTTGACAAAAAGATTTCAACAAATAGTTAAAATTTGTACATTGATAGTAGTCTGAAGAAAAAAATTCCCACCGAGAGTTAAAATTCGTACATTTACGATAGTTTGACTAAGAATTCCCAACAAGAGATAAATTTCGTATATAGACGATAGTTTGAAGAAAAAAATTCCAACCTAGAGTTAAAGTTCGTATAATGACGATTGTTTGACCAAAGGATTTCAATCAAGACTTAAAATTTGAATATTGACAGTAGTTTGAAGAAAAAAGTGCTCACCGAGAGTTAAAATTCGTACATTGACGGTAGTTTGCCAAAAAATTCCCATGGAGAGTTAAAATTCGTATATAGGCGATGGTTTCGAGAAAAAAATTCCAACTTAGTATTAAACCACGTGTAGTGTCGATTGTTTGACAAAAAGATTTCAACAAATAGTTAAAATTTGTCCATTGATAGTAGTCTGAAGAAAAAAATTCCCACCGAGAGTTAAAATTCGTACATTTACGATAGTTTGACTAAGAATTCCCAACAAGAGATAAATTTCGTATATAGACGATAGTTTGAAGAAAAAAATTCCAACCTAGAGTTAAAGTTCGTATAATGACGATTGTTTGACAAAAAGATTTCAATCGAGACTTAAAATTTGAATATTGACAGTAGTTTGCAGAAGAAAGTGCCCACCGAGAGTTAAAATTCGTACATTGACGGTAGTTTGATCAAAAAATTCCTATGGAGAGTTAAAATTCGTATATAGACGATAGTTTGAAGAAAAAAATTCCAACCTAGAGTTAAAGTTCGTATAATGACGATTGTTTGACAAAAAGAATTCAATCAAGACTTAAAATTTGAATATTGACAGTAGTTTGCAGAAAAAAGTGCCCACCGAGAGTTAAAATTCGTACATTGACGGTAGTTTGCCAAAAAATTCCCATCGAGGGTTCAAATTCGTATAGAGGCGATGGTTTCGAGAAAAAAATTCCAACCTAGTATTAAACCACGTGTATTGACGATTGTTTGACAAAAAGATTTCAACAAATAGTTAAAATTTGTATATTGACAGTAGTCTGAAGAAAAAAATTCCCACCGAGAGTTAAAATTCGTACATTTACGATAGTTTGACTAAGAATTACCAACAAGTGATAAATTTCGTATATAGCCGATAGTTTGAAGAAAAAAATTCCAACCTAGAGTTAAAGTTCGTATAATGACGATTGTTTGACCAAAGGATTTCAATCAAGACTTAAAATTTGAATATTGACAGTAGTTTGAAGAAAAAAGTGCTCACCGAGAGTTAAAATTCGTACATTGGCGGTAGTTTGCCAAAAAATTCCCATGGAGAGTTAAAATTCGTATATAGGCGATGGTTTCGAGAAAAAAATTCCAACTTAGTATTAAACCACGTGTATTGTCGATTGTTTGACAAAAAGATTTCAACAAATAGTTAAAATTTGTGCATTGATAGTAGTCTGAAGAAAAAAATTCCCACCGAGAGTTAAAATTCGTACATTTACGATAGTTTGACTAAGAATTCCCAACAAGAGATAAATTTCGTATATAGACGATAGTTTGAAGAAAAAAATTCCAACCTAGAGTTAAAGTTCGTATAATGACAATTGTTTGACAAAAAGATTTCAATCGAGACTTAAAATTTGAATATTGACAGTAGTTTGCAGAAGAAAGTGCCCACCGAGAGTTAAAATTCGTACATTGACGGTAGTTTGATCAAAAAATTCCCATGGAGAGTTAAAATTCGTATATAGACGATAGTTTGAAGAAAAAAATTCCAACCTAGAGTTAAAGTTCGTATAATGACGATTGTTTGACAAAAAGAATTCAATCAAGATTTAAAATATGAATATTGACAGTAGTTTGCAGAAAAAAGTGCCCACCGAGAGTTAAAATTCTGACATTGACGGTAGTTTGATCAAAAAATTCCCATGGAGAGTTAAAATTCGTATATAGACCGTAGTTTGGAGAAAATAATTCCAACCTAGAGTTATAATTCGTATAATGACGATTGTTTGACCAAAGGATTTCAATCAAGACTTAAAATTTGAATATTGACAGTAGTTTGAAGAAAAAAGTGCTCACCGAGAGTTAAAATTCGTACATTGACGGTAGTTTGCCAAAAAATTCCCATGGAGAGTTAAAATTCGTATATAGGCGATGGTTTCGAGAAAAAAATTCCAACTTAGTATTAAACCACGTGTATTGTCGATTGTTTGACAAAAAGATTTCAACAAATAGTTAAAATTTGTACATTGATAGTAGTCTGAAGAAAAAAATTCCCACCGAGAGTTAAAATTCGTACATTTACGATAGTTTGACTAAGAATTACCAACAAGTGATAAATTTCGTATATAGCCGATAGTTTGAAGAAAAAAATTCCAACCTAGAGTTAAAGTTCGTATAATGACGATTGTTTGACCAAAGGATTTCAATCAAGACTTAAAATTTGAATATTGACAGTAGTTTGAAGAAAAAAGTGCTCACCGAGAGTTAAAATTCGTACATTGGCGGTAGTTTGCCAAAAAATTCCCATGGAGAGTTAAAATTCGTATATAGGCGATGGTTTCGAGAAAAAAATTCCAACTTAGTATTAAACCACGTGTATTGTCGATTGTTTGACAAAAAGATTTCAACAAATAGTTAAAATTTGTGCATTGATAGTAGTCTGAAGAAAAAAATTCCCACCGAGAGTTAAAATTCGTACATTTACGATAGTTTGACTAAGAATTCCCAACAAGAGATAAATTTCGTATATAGACGATAGTTTGAAGAAAAAAATTCCAACCTAGAGTTAAAGTTCGTATAATGACAATTGTTTGACAAAAAGATTTCAATCGAGACTTAAAATTTGAATATTGACAGTAGTTTGCAGAAGAAAGTGCCCACCGAGAGTTAAAATTCGTACATTGACGGTAGTTTGATCAAAAAATTCCCATGGAGAGTTAAAATTCGTATATAGACGATAGTTTGAAGAAAAAAATTCCAACCTAGAGTTAAAGTTCGTATAATGACGATTGTTTGACAAAAAGAATTCAATCAAGATTTAAAATATGAATATTGACAGTAGTTTGCAGAAAAAAGTGCCCACCGAGAGTTAAAATTCTGACATTGACGGTAGTTTGATCAAAAAATTCCCATGGAGAGTTAAAATTCGTATATAGACCGTAGTTTGGAGAAAATAATTCCAACCTAGAGTTATAATTCGTATAATGACGATTGTTTGACCAAAGGATTTCAATCAAGACTTAAAATTTGAATATTGACAGTAGTTTGAAGAAAAAAGTGCTCACCGAGAGTTAAAATTCGTACATTGACAGTAGTTTGCCAAAAAATTCCCATGGAGAGTTAAAATTCGTATATAGGCGATGGTTTCGAGAAAAAAATTCCAACTTAGTATTAAACCACGTGTATTGTCGACTGTTTGACAAAAAGATTTCAACAAATAGTTAAAATTTGTACATTGATAGTAGTCTGAAGAAAAAAATTCCCACCGAGAGTTAAAATTCGTACATTTACGATAGTTTGACTAAGAATTCCCAACAAGAGATAAATTTCGTATATAGACGATAGTTTGAAGAAAAAAATTCCAACCTAGAGTTAAAGTTCGTATAATGACGATTGTTTGACCAAAGGATTTCAATCAAGACTTAAAATTTGAATATTGACAGTAGTTTGAAGAAAAAAGTGCTCACCGAGAGTTAAAATTCGTACATTGACGGTAGTTTGCCAAAAAATTCCCATGGAGAGTTAAAATTCGTATATAGGCGATGGTTTCGAGAAAAAAATTCCAACTTAGTATTAAACCACGTGTAGTGTCGATTGTTTGACAAAAAGATTTCAACAAATAGTTAAAATTTGTACATTGATAGTAGTCTGAAGAAAAAAATTCCCACCGAGAGTTAAAATTCGTACATTTACGATAGTTTGACTAAGAATTCCCAACAAGAGATAAATTTCGTATATAGACGATAGTTTGAAGAAAAAAATTCCAACCTAGAGTTAAAGTTCGTATAATGACGATTGTTTGACAAAAAGATTTCAATCAAGACTTAAAATTTGAATATTGACAGTAGTTTGCAGAAAAAAGTGCCCACCGAGAGTTAAAATTCTGACATTGACGGTAGTTTGATCAAAAAATTCCCATGGAGAGTTAAAATTCGTATATAGACGATAGTTTGAAGAAAAAAATTCCAACCTAGAGTTAAAGTTCGTATAATGACGATTGTTTGACAAAAAGAATTCAATCAAGACTTAAAATTTGAATATTGACAGTAGTTTGCAGAAAAAAGTGCCCACCGAGAGTTAAAATTCGTACATTGACGGTAGTTTGCCAAAAAATTCCCATCGAGGGTTCAAATTCGTATAGAGGCGATGGTTTCGAGAAAAAAATTCCAACCTAGTATTAAACCACGTGTATTGACGATTGTTTGACAAAAAGATTTCAACAAATAGTTAAAATTTGTATATTGACAGTAGTCTGAAGAAAAAAATTCCCACCGAGAGTTAAAATTCGTACATTTACGATAGTTTGACTAAGAATTACCAACAAGTGATAAATTTCGTATATAGCCGATAGTTTGAAGAAAAAAATTCCAACCTAGAGTTAAAGTTCGTATAATGACGATTGTTTGACCAAAGGATTTCAATCAAGACTTAAAATTTGAATATTGACAGTAGTTTGAAGAAAAAAGTGCTCACCGAGAGTTAAAATTCGTACATTGGCGGTAGTTTGCCAAAAAATTCCCATGGAGAGTTAAAATTCGTATATAGGCGATGGTTTCGAGAAAAAAATTCCAACTTAGTATTAAACCACGTGTATTGTCGATTGTTTGACAAAAAGATTTCAACAAATAGTTAAAATTTGTGCATTGATAGTAGTCTGAAGAAAAAAATTCCCACCGAGAGTTAAAATTCGTACATTTACGATAGTTTGACTAAGAATTCCCAACAAGAGATAAATTTCGTATATAGACGATAGTTTGAAGAAAAAAATTCCAACCTAGAGTTAAAGTTCGTATAATGACAATTGTTTGACAAAAAGATTTCAATCGAGACTTAAAATTTGAATATTGACAGTAGTTTGCAGAAGAAAGTGCCCACCGAGAGTTAAAATTCGTACATTGACGGTAGTTTGATCAAAAAATTCCCATGGAGAGTTAAAATTCGTATATAGACGATAGTTTGAAGAAAAAAATTCCAACCTAGAGTTAAAGTTCGTATAATGACGATTGTTTGACAAAAAGAATTCAATCAAGATTTAAAATATGAATATTGACAGTAGTTTGCAGAAAAAAGTGCCCACCGAGAGTTAAAATTCTGACATTGACGGTAGTTTGATCAAAAAATTCCCATGGAGAGTTAAAATTCGTATATAGACCGTAGTTTGGAGAAAATAATTCCAACCTAGAGTTATAATTCGTATAATGACGATTGTTTGACCAAAGGATTTCAATCAAGACTTAAAATTTGAATATTGACAGTAGTTTGAAGAAAAAAGTGCTCACCGAGAGTTAAAATTCGTACATTGACAGTAGTTTGCCAAAAAATTCCCATGGAGAGTTAAAATTCGTATATAGGCGATGGTTTCGAGAAAAAAATTCCAACTTAGTATTAAACCACGTGTATTGTCGACTGTTTGACAAAAAGATTTCAACAAATAGTTAAAATTTGTACATTGATAGTAGTCTGAAGAAAAAAATTCCCACCGAGAGTTAAAATTCGTACATTTACGATAGTTTGACTAAGAATTCCCAACAAGAGATAAATTTCGTATATAGACGATAGTTTGAAGAAAAAAATTCCAACCTAGAGTTAAAGTTCGTATAATGACGATTGTTTGACCAAAGGATTTCAATCAAGACTTAAAATTTGAATATTGACAGTAGTTTGAAGAAAAAAGTGCTCACCGAGAGTTAAAATTCGTACATTGACGGTAGTTTGCCAAAAAATTCCCATGGAGAGTTAAAATTCGTATATAGGCGATGGTTTCGAGAAAAAAATTCCAACTTAGTATTAAACCACGTGTAGTGTCGATTGTTTGACAAAAAGATTTCAACAAATAGTTAAAATTTGTACATTGATAGTAGTCTGAAGAAAAAAATTCCCACCGAGAGTTAAAATTCGTACATTTACGATAGTTTGACTAAGAATTCCCAACAAGAGATAAATTTCGTATATAGACGATAGTTTGAAGAAAAAAATTCCAACCTAGAGTTAAAGTTCGTATAATGACGATTGTTTGACAAAAAGAATTCAATCAAGACTTAAAATTTGAATATTGACAGTAGTTTGCAGAAAAAAGTGCCCACCGAGAGTTAAAATTCGTACATTGACGGTAGTTTGCCAAAAAATTCCCATCGAGGGTTCAAATTCGTATAGAGGCGATGGTTTCGAGAAAAAAATTCCAACCTAGTATTAAACCACGTGTATTGACGATTGTTTGACAAAAAGATTTCAACAAATAGTTAAAATTTGTATATTGACAGTAGTCTGAAGAAAAAAATTCCCACCGAGAGTTAAAATTCGTACATTTACGATAGTTTGACTAAGAATTCCCAACAAGAGATAAATTTCGTATATAGACGATAGTTTGAAGAAAAAAATTCCAACCTAGAGTTAAAGTTCGTATAATGACAATTGTTTGACAAAAAGATTTCAATCGAGACTTAAAATTTGAATATTGACAGTAGTTTGCAGAAGAAAGTGCCCACCGAGAGTTAAAATTCGTACATTGACGGTAGTTTGATCAAAAAATTCCCATGGAGAGTTAAAATTCGTATATAGACGATAGTTTGAAGAAAAAAATTCCAACCTAGAGTTAAAGTTCGTATAATGACGATTGTTTGACAAAAAGAATTCAATCAAGACTTAAAATTTGAATATTGACAGTAGTTTGCAGAAAAAAGTGCCCACCGAGAGTTAAAATTCGTACATTGACGGTAGTTTGCCAAAAAATTCCCATCGAGGGTTCAAATTCGTATAGAGGCGATGGTTTCGAGAAAAAAATTCCAACCTAGTATTAAACCACGTGTATTGACGATTATTTGACAAAAAGATTTCAACAAATAGTTAAAATTTGTATATTGACAGTAGTCTGAAGAAAAAAATTCCCACCGAGAGTTAAAATTCGTACATTTACGATAGTTTGACTAAGAGTTACCAACAAGTGATAAATTTCGTATATAGCCGATAGTTTGAAGAAAAAAATTCCAACCTAGAGTTAAAGTTCGTATAATGACGATTGTTTGACCAAAGGATTTCAATCAAGACTTAAAATTTGAATATTGACAGTAGTTTGCAGAAGAAAGTGCCCACCGAGAGTTAAAATTCGTACATTGACGGTAGTTTGATCAAAAAATTCCCATGGAGAGTTAAAATTCGTATATAGACCGTAGTTTGGAGAAAATAATTCCAACCTAGAGTTATAATTCGTATAATGACGATTGTTTGACCAAAGGATTTCAATCAAGACTTAAAATTTGAATATTGACAGTAGTTTGAAGAAAAAAGTGCTCACCGAGAGTTAAAATTCGTACATTGACAGTAGTTTGCCAAAAAATTCCCATGGAGAGTTAAAATTCGTATATAGGCGATGGTTTCGAGAAAAAAATTCCAACTTAGTATTAAACCACGTGTATTGTCGACTGTTTGACAAAAAGATTTCAACAAATAGTTAAAATTTGTACATTGATAGTAGTCTGAAGAAAAAAATTCCCACCGAGAGTTAAAATTCGTACATTTACGATAGTTTGACTAAGAATTCCCAACAAGAGATAAATTTCGTATATAGACGATAGTTTGAAGAAAAAAATTCCAACCTAGAGTTAAAGTTCGTATAATGACGATTGTTTGACCAAAGGATTTCAATCAAGACTTAAAATTTGAATATTGACAGTAGTTTGAAGAAAAAAGTGCTCACCGAGAGTTAAAATTCGTACATTGACGGTAGTTTGCCAAAAAATTCCCATGGAGAGTTAAAATTCGTATATAGGCGATGGTTTCGAGAAAAAAATTCCAACTTAGTATTAAACCACGTGTAGTGTCGATTGTTTGACAAAAAGATTTCAACAAATAGTTAAAATTTGTACATTGATAGTAGTCTGAAGAAAAAAATTCCCACCGAGAGTTAAAATTCGTACATTTACGATAGTTTGACTAAGAATTCCCAACAAGAGATAAATTTCGTATATAGACGATAGTTTGAAGAAAAAAATTCCAACCTAGAGTTAAAGTTCGTATAATGACGATTGTTTGACAAAAAGATTTCAATCAAGACTTAAAATTTGAATATTGACAGTAGTTTGCAGAAAAAAGTGCCCACCGAGAGTTAAAATTCTGACATTGACGGTAGTTTGATCAAAAAATTCCCATGGAGAGTTAAAATTCGTATATAGACGATAGTTTGAAGAAAAAAATTCCAACCTAGAGTTAAAGTTCGTATAATGACGATTGTTTGACAAAAAGAATTCAATCAAGACTTAAAATTTGAATATTGACAGTAGTTTGCAGAAAAAAGTGCCCACCGAGAGTTAAAATTCGTACATTGACGGTAGTTTGCCAAAAAATTCCCATCGAGGGTTCAAATTCGTATAGAGGCGATGGTTTCGAGAAAAAAATTCCAACCTAGTATTAAACCACGTGTATTGACGATTATTTGACAAAAAGATTTCAACAAATAGTTAAAATTTGTATATTGACAGTAGTCTGAAGAAAAAAATTCCCACCGAGAGTTAAAATTCGTACATTTACGATAGTTTGACTAAGAATTACCAACAAGTGATAAATTTCGTATATAGCCGATAGTTTGAAGAAAAAAATTCCAACCTAGAGTTAAAGTTCGTATAATGACGATTGTTTGACCAAAGGATTTCAATCAAGACTTAAAATTTGAATATTGACAGTAGTTTGAAGAAAAAAGTGCTCACCGAGAGTTAAAATTCGTACATTGACGGTAGTTTGCCAAAAAATTCCCATGGAGAGTTAAAATTCGTATATAGGCGATGGTTTCGAGAAAAAAATTCCAACTTAGTATTAAACCACGTGTATTGTCGATTGTTTGACAAAAAGATTTCAACAAATAGTTAAAATTTGTGCATTGATAGTAGTCTGAAGAAAAAAATTCCCACCGAGAGTTAAAATTCGTACATTTACGATAGTTTGACTAAGAATTCCCAACAAGAGATAAATTTCGTATATAGACGATAGTTTGAAGAAAAAAATTCCAACCTAGAGTTAAAGTTCGTATAATGACGATTGTTTGACAAAAAGATTTCAATCAAGACTTAAAATTTGAATATTGACAGTAGTTTGCAGAAGAAAGTGCCCACCGAGAGTTAAAATTCGTACATTGACGGTAGTTTGATCAAAAAATTCCCATGGAGAGTTAAAATTCGTATATAGACGATAGTTTGAAGAAAAAAATTCCAACCTACAGTTAAAGTTCGTATAATGACGATTGTTTGACAAAAAGAATTCAATCAAGACTTAAAATTTGAATATTCACAGTAGTTTGCAGAAAAAAGTGCTCACCGAGAGTTAAAATTCGTACATTGACGGTAGTTTGCCAAAAAATTCCCATCGAGGGTTCAAATTCGTATAGAGGCGATGGTTTCGAGAAAAAAATTCCAACCTAGTATTAAACCACGTGTATTGACGATTGTTTGACAAAAAGATTTCAACAAATAGTTAAAATTTGTACATTGACAGTAGTCTGAAGAAAAAAATTCCCACCGAGAGTTAAAATTCGTACATTGACGGTAGATTGATCAAAAAATTCCCATGGAGAGTTAAAATTCGTATATAGACGATAGTTTGACTAAGAATTCCCAACAAGATATAAATTTCGTATATAGACGATAGTTTGAAGAAAAAAATTCCAACCTAGAGTTAAAGTTCGTATAATGACGATTGTTTGACAAAAAGATTTCAATCAAGACTTAAAATTTGAATATTGACAGTAGTTTGCAGAAAAAAGTGCCCACCGAGAGTTAAAATTCGTACATTGACGGTAGTTTGCCAAAAAATTCCCATCGAGGGTTCAAATTCGTATAGAGGCGATGGTTTCGAGAAAAAAATTCCAACCTAGTATTAAACCACGTGTATTGACGATTGTTTGACAAAAAGATTTCAACAAATAGATAAAATTTGTACATTGACAGTAGTCTGAAGAAAAAAATTCCCACCGAGAGTTAAAATTCGTACATTGACGGTAGATTGATCAAAAAATTCCCATGGAGAGTTAAAATTCGTATATAGACGATAGTTTGACTAAAAATTCCCAACAAGATATAAATTTCGTATATAGACGATAGTTTGAAGAAAAAAATTCCAACCTAGAGTTAAAGTTCGTATAATGACGATTGTTTGACAAAAAGATTTCAATCAAGACTTAAAATTTGAATATTGACAGTAGTTTGCAGAAGAAAGTGCCCACCAAGAGTTAAAATTCGTACATTGACGGTAGTTTGATCAAAAAATTCCCATGGAGAGTTAAAATTCGTATATAGACGATAGTTAGAAGAAAAAAATTCCAACCTAGAGTTAAAGTTCGTATAATGACGATTGTTTGACAAAAAGAATTCAATCAAGACTTAAAATTTGAATATTGACAGTAGTTTGAAGAAAAAAGTGCCCACCGAGAGATAAAATTCGTACATTGACGGTAGTTTGCCAAAAAATTCCCATCGAGAGTTAAAATTCGTATAGAGGCGATGGTTTCGAGAAAAAAATTCCAACCTAGTATTAAACCACGTGTATTGACGATTGTTTGACAAAAAGATTTCAACAAATAGTTAAAATTTGTATATTGACAGTAGTCTGAAGAAAAAAATTCCCACCGAGAGTTAAAATTCGTACATTGACGGTAGTTTGCCAAACAATTCCCATCGAGAGTTAAAATTCGTATATAGTCGATAGTTTGGAGAAAAAAATTCCAACCTAGTATTATAATTCGTGTATTGACGATAGTTTGACAAAAAGATTTCAACAAATAGTTAAAATTTGTATATTGACAGTAGTCTGAAGAAAAAAATTCCCACCGAGAGTTAAAATTCGTACATTTACGATAGTTTGACTAAGAATTCCCAACAAGAGATAAATTTCGTATATAGACGATAGTTTGAAGAAAAAAATTCCAACCTAGAGTTAAAGTTCGTATAATGACGATTGTTTGACAAAAAGATTTCAATCGAGACTTAAAATTTGAATATTGACAGTAGTTTGCAGAAGAAAGTGCCCACCGAGAGTTAAAATTCTGACATTGACGGTAGTTTGATCAAAAAATTCCCAAGGAGAGTTAAAATTCGTATATAGACGATAGTTTGACTAAGAATTCCCAACAAGATATAAATTTCGTATATAGAGGATAGTTTGAAGAAAAAAATTCCAACCTAGAGTTAAAGTTCGTATAATGACGATTGTTTGACAAAAAGATTTCAATCAAGACTTAAAATTTGAATATTGACAGTAGTTTGCAGAAAAAAGTGCCCACCGAGATTTAAAATTCTGACATTGACGGTAGTTTGATCAAAAAATTCCCATGGAGAGTTAAAATTCGTATATAGACGATAGTTTGACTAAGAATTCCCAACAAGATATAAATTTCGTATATAGACGATAGTTTGAAGAAAAAAATTCCAACCTAGAGTTAAAGTTCGTATAATGACGATTGTTTGACAAAAAGATTTCAATCAAGACTTAAAATTTGAATATTGACAGTAGTTTGCAGAAGAAAGTGCCCACCGAGAGTTAAAATTCGTACATTGACGGTAGTTTGATCAAAAAATTCCCATGGAGAGTTAAAATTCGTATATAGACGATAGTTTGAAGAAAAAAATTCCAACCTAGAGTTAAAGTTCGTATAATGACGATTGTTTGACAAAAAGAATTCAATCAAGACTTAAAATTTGAATATTGACAGTAGTTTGAAGAAAAAAGTGCCCACCGAGAGTTAAAATTCGTACATTGACGGTAGTTTGCCAAAAAATTCCCATCGAGAGTTAAAATTCGTACAGAGGCGATGGTTTCGAGAAAAAAATTCCAACCTAGTATTAAACCACGTGTATTGACGATTGTTTGACAAAAAGATTTCAACAAATAGTTAAAATTTGTATATTGACAGTAGTCTGAAGAAAAAAATTCCCACCTAGAGTTAAAATTCGTACATTTACGATAGTTTGACTAAGAATTCCCAACAAGAGATAAATTTCGTATATAGACGATAGTTTGAAGAAAAAAATTCCAACCTAGAGTTAAAGTTCGTATAATGACGATTGTTTGACAAAAAGATTTCAATCGAGACTTAAAATTTGAATATTGACAGTAGTTTGCAGAAGAAAGTGCCCACCGAGAGTTAAAATTCGTACATTGACGGTAGTTTGATCAAAAAATTCCCATGGAGAGTTAAAATTCGTATATAGACGATAGTTTGACTAAGAATTCCCAACAAGATATAAATTTCGTATATAGACGATAGTTTGAAGAAAAAAATTCCAACCTAGAGTTAAAGTTCGTATAATGACGATTGTTTGACAAAAAGATTTCAATCAAGACTTAAAATTTGAATATTGACAGTAGTTTGCAGAAGAAAGTGCCCACCGAGAGTTAAAATTCGTACATTGACGGTAGTTTGATCAAAAAATTCCCATGGAGAGTTAAAATTCGTATATAGACGATAGTTTGAAGAAAAAAATTCCAACCTAGAGTTAAAGTTCGTATAGTGACGATTGTTTGACAAAAAGAATTCAATCAAGACTTAAAATTTGAATATTGACAGTAGTTTGAAGAAAAAAGTGCCCACCGAGAGTTAAAATTCGTACATTGACGGTAGTTTGCCAAAAAATTCCCATCGAGAGTTAAAATTCGTACAGAGGCGATGGTTTCGAGAAAAAAATTCCAACCTAGTATTAAACCACGTGTATTGACGAATGTTTGACAAAAAGATTTCAACAAATAGTTAAAATTTGTATATTGACAGTAGTCTGAAGAAAAAAATTCCCACCTAGAGTTAAAATTCGTACATTTACGATAGTTTGACTAAGAATTCCCAACAAGAGATAAATTTCGTATATAGACGATAGTTTGAAGAAAAAAATTCCAACCTAGAGTTAAAGTTCGTATAATGACGATTGTTTGACAAAAAGATTTCAATCGAGACTTAAAATTTGAATATTGACAGTAGTTTGCAGAAGAAAGTGCCCACCGAGAGTTAAAATTCGTACATTGACGGTAGTTTGATCAAAAAATTCCCATGGAGAGTTAAAATTCGTATATAGACGATAGTTTGAAGAAAAAAATTCCAACCTAGAGTTAAAGTTCGTATAATGACGATTGTTTGACAAAAAGAATTCAATCAAGACTTAAAATTTGAAAATTGACAGTAGTTTGCAGAAAAAAGTGCCCACCGAGAGTTAAAATTCGTACATTGACGGTAGTTTGCCAAAAAATTCCCATCGAGGGTTCAAATTCGTATAGAGGCGATGGTTTCGAGAAAAAAATTCCAACCTAGTATTAAACCACGTGTATTGACGATTATTTGACAAAAAGATTTCAACAAATAGTTAAAATTTGTATATTGACAGTAGTCTGAAGAAAAAAATTCCCACCGAGAGTTAAAATTCGTACATTTACGATAGATTGACTAAGAATTACCAACAAGTGATAAATTTCGTATATAGCCGATAGTTTGAAGAAAAAAATTCCAACCTAGAGTTAAAGTTCGTATAATGACGATTGTTTGACCAAAGGATTTCAATCAAGACTTAAAATTTGAATATTGACAGTAGTTTGAAGAAAAAAGTGCTCACCGAGAGTTAAAATTCGTACATTGACGGTAGTTTGCCAAAAAATTCCCATGGAGAGTTAAAATTCGTATATAGGCGATGGTTTCGAGAAAAAAATTCCAACTTAGTATTAAACCACGTGTAGTGTCGATTGTTTGACAAAAAGATTTCAACAAATAGTTAAAATTTGTACATTGATAGTAGTCTGAAGAAAAAAATTCCCACCGAGAGTTAAAATTCGTACATTTACGATAGTTTGACTAAGAATTCCCAACAAGAGATAAATTTCGTATATAGACGATAGTTTGAAGAAAAAAATTCCAACCTAGAGTTAAAGTTCGTATAATGACGATTGTTTGACAAAAAGATTTCAATCAAGACTTAAAATTTGAATATTGACAGTAGTTTGCAGAAAAAAGTGCTCACCGAGAGTTAAAATTCGTACATTGACGGTAGTTTGCCAAAAAATTCCCATGGAGAGTTAAAATTCGTATATAGGCGATGGTTTCGAGAAAAAAATTCCAACTTAGTATTAAACCACGTGTATTGTCGATTGTTTGACAAAAAGATTTCAACAAATAGTTAAAATTTGTGCATTGATAGTAGTCTGAAGAAAAAAATTCCCACCGAGAGTTAAAATTCGTACATTTACGATAGTTTGACTAAGAATTCCCAACAAGAGATAAATTTCGTATATAGACGATAGTTTGAAGAAAAAAATTCCAACCTAGAGTTAAAGTTCGTATAATGACGATTGTTTGACAAAAAGATTTCAATCAAGACTTAAAATTTGAATATTGACAGTAGTTTGCAGAAGAAAGTGCCCACCGAGAGTTAAAATTCGTACATTGACGGTAGTTTGATCAAAAAATTCCCATGGAGAGTTAAAATTCGTATATAGACGATAGTTTGAAGAAAAAAATTCCAACCTACAGTTAAAGTTCGTATAATGACGATTGTTTGACAAAAAGAATTCAATCAAGACTTAAAATTTGAATATTCACAGTAGTTTGCAGAAAAAAGTGCTCACCGAGAGTTAAAATTCGTACATTGACGGTAGTTTGCCAAAAAATTCCCATCGAGGGTTCAAATTCGTATAGAGGCGATGGTTTCGAGAAAAAAATTCCAACCTAGTATTAAACCACGTGTATTGACGATTGTTTGACAAAAAGATTTCAACAAATAGTTAAAATTTGTATATTGACAGTAGTCTGAAGAAAAAAATTCCCACCGAGAGTTAAAATTCGTACATTTACGATAGTTTGACTAAGAATTACCAACAAGTGATAAATTTCGTATATAGCCGATAGTTTGAAGAAAAAAATTCCAACCTAGAGTTAAAGTTCGTATAATGACGATTGTTTGACGAAAAGATTTCAATCAAGACTTAAAATTTGAATATTGACAGTAGTTTGCAGAAAAAAGTGCCCACCGAGAGTTAAAATTCGTACATTTACGATAGTGTGACTAAGAATTCCCAACAAGAGATAAATTTCGTATATAGACGATAGTTTGAAGAAAAAAATTCCAATCTAGAGTTAAAGTTCGTATAATGACGATTGTTTGACAAAAAGATTTCAATCGAGACTTAAAATTTGAATATTGACAGTAGTTTGCAGAAGAAAGTGCCCACCGAGAGTTAAAATTCTGACATTGACGGTAGTTTGATCAAAAAATTCCCAAGGAGAGTTAAAATTCGTATATAGACGATAGTTTGACTAAGAATTCCCAACAAGATATAAATTTCGTATATAGACGATAGTTTGAAGAAAAAAATTCCAACCTAGAGTTAAAGTTCGTATAATGACGATTGTTTGACAAAAAGATTTCAATCAAGACTTAAAATTTGAATATTGACAGTAGTTTGCAGAAAAAAGTGCCCACCGAGATTTAAAATTCTGACATTGACGGTAGTTTGATCAAAAAATTCCCATGGAGAGTTAAAATTCGTATATAGACGATAGTTTGACTAAGAATTCCCAACAAGATATAAATTTCGTATATAGACGATAGTTTGAAGAAAAAAATTCCAACCTAGAGTTAAAGTTCGTATAATGACGATTGTTTGACAAAAAGATTTCAATCAAGACTTAAAATTTGAATATTGACAGTAGTTTGCAGAAGAAAGTGCCCACCGAGAGTTAAAATTCGTACATTGACGGTAGTTTGATCAAAAAATTCCCATGGAGAGTTAAAATTCGTATATAGACGATAGTTTGAAGAAAAAAATTCCAACCTAGAGTTAAAGTTCGTATAATGACGATTGTTTGACAAAAAGAATTCAATCAAGACTTAAAATTTGAATATTGACAGTAGTTTGAAGAAAAAAGTGCCCACCGAGAGTTAAAATTCGTACATTGACGGTAGTTTGCCAAAAAATTCCCATCGAGGGTTCAAATTCGTATAGAGGCGATGGTTTCGAGAAAAAAATTCCAACCTAGTATTAAACCACGTGTATTGACGATTATTTGACAAAAAGATTTCAACAAATAGTTAAAATTTGTATATTGACAGTAGTCTGAAGAAAAAAATTCCCACCGAGAGTTAAAATTCGTACATTTACGATAGATTGACTAAGAATTACCAACAAGTGATAAATTTCGTATATAGCCGATAGTTTGAAGAAAAAAATTCCAACCTAGAGTTAAAGTTCGTATAATGACGATTGTTTGACCAAAGGATTTCAATCAAGACTTAAAATTTGAATATTGACAGTAGTTTGAAGAAAAAAGTGCTCACCGAGAGTTAAAATTCGTACATTGACGGTAGTTTGCCAAAAAATTCCCATGGAGAGTTAAAATTCGTATATAGGCGATGGTTTCGAGAAAAAAATTCCAACTTAGTATTAAACCACGTGTAGTGTCGATTGTTTGACAAAAAGATTTCAACAAATAGTTAAAATTTGTACATTGATAGTAGTCTGAAGAAAAAAATTCCCACCGAGAGTTAAAATTCGTACATTTACGATAGTTTGACTAAGAATTCCCAACAAGAGATAAATTTCGTATATAGACGATAGTTTGAAGAAAAAAATTCCAACCTAGAGTTAAAGTTCGTATAATGACGATTGTTTGACAAAAAGATTTCAATCAAGACTTAAAATTTGAATATTGACAGTAGTTTGCAGAAGAAAGTGCCCACCGAGAGTTAAAATTCGTACATTGACGGTAGTTTGATCAAAAAATTCCCATGGAGAGTTAAAATTCGTATATAGACGATAGTTTGAAGAAAAAAATTCCAACCTAGAGTTAAAGTTCGTATAATGACGATTGTTTGACAAAAAGAATTCAATCAAGACTTAAAATTTGAATATTGACAGTAGTTTGAAGAAAAAAGTGCCCACCGAGAGTTAAAATTCGTACATTGACGGTAGTTTGCCAAAAAATTCCCATCGAGAGTTAAAATTCGTACAGAGGCGATGGTTTCGAGAAAAAAATTCCAACCTAGTATTAAACCACGTGTATTGACGATTGTTTGACAAAAAGATTTCAACAAATAGTTAAAATTTGTATATTGACAGTAGTCTGAAGAAAAAAATTCCCACCTAGAGTTAAAATTCGTACATTTACGATAGTTTGACTAAGAATTCCCAACAAGAGATAAATTTCGTATATAGACGATAGTTTGAAGAAAAAAATTCCAACCTAGAGTTAAAGTTCGTATAATGACGATTGTTTGACAAAAAGATTTCAATCGAGACTTAAAATTTGAATATTGACAGTAGTTTGCAGAAGAAAGTGCCCACCGAGAGTTAAAATTCGTACATTGACGGTAGTTTGATCAAAAAATTCCCATGGAGAGTTAAAATTCGTATATAGACGATAGTTTGAAGAAAAAAATTCCAACCTAGAGTTAAAGTTCGTATAATGACGATTGTTTGACAAAAAGAATTCAATCAAGACTTAAAATTTGAAAATTGACAGTAGTTTGCAGAAAAAAGTGCCCACCGAGAGTTAAAATTCGTACATTGACGGTAGTTTGCCAAAAAATTCCCATCGAGGGTTCAAATTCGTATAGAGGCGATGGTTTCGAGAAAAAAATTCCAACCTAGTATTAAACCACGTGTATTGACGATTATTTGACAAAAAGATTTCAACAAATAGTTAAAATTTGTATATTGACAGTAGTCTGAAGAAAAAAATTCCCACCTAGAGTTAAAATTCGTACATTTACGATAGTTTGACTAAGAATTCCCAACAAGAGATAAATTTCGTATATAGACGATAGTTTGAAGAAAAAAATTCCAACCTAGAGTTAAAGTTCGTATAATGACGATTGTTTGACAAAAAGATTTCAATCGAGACTTAAAATTTGAATATTGACAGTAGTTTGCAGAAGAAAGTGCCCACCGAGAGTTAAAATTCGTACATTGACGGTAGTTTGATCAAAAAATTCCCATGGAGAGTTAAAATTCGTATATAGACGATAGTTTGAAGAAAAAAATTCCAACCTAGAGTTAAAGTTCGTATAATGACGATTGTTTGACAAAAAGAATTCAATCAAGACTTAAAATTTGAAAATTGACAGTAGTTTGCAGAAAAAAGTGCCCACCGAGAGTTAAAATTCGTACATTGACGGTAGTTTGCCAAAAAATTCCCATCGAGGGTTCAAATTCGTATAGAGGCGATGGTTTCGAGAAAAAAATTCCAACCTAGTATTAAACCACGTGTATTGACGATTATTTGACAAAAAGATTTCAACAAATAGTTAAAATTTGTATATTGACAGTAGTCTGAAGAAAAAAATTCCCACCGAGAGTTAAAATTCGTACATTTACGATAGATTGACTAAGAATTACCAACAAGTGATAAATTTCGTATATAGCCGATAGTTTGAAGAAAAAAATTCCAACCTAGAGTTAAAGTTCGTATAATGACGATTGTTTGACCAAAGGATTTCAATCAAGACTTAAAATTTGAATATTGACAGTAGTTTGAAGAAAAAAGTGCTCACCGAGAGTTAAAATTCGTACATTGACGGTAGTTTGCCAAAAAATTCCCATGGAGAGTTAAAATTCGTATACAGGCGATGGTTTCGAGAAAAAAATTCCAACTTAGTATTAAACCACGTGTATTGTCGATTGTTTGACAAAAAGATTTCAACAAATAGTTAAAATTTGTGCATTGATAGTAGTCTGAAGAAAAAAATTCCCACCGAGAGTTAAAATTCGTACATTTACGATAGTTTGACTAAGAATTCCCAACAAGAGATAAATTTCGTATATAGACGATAGTTTGAAGAAAAAAATTCCAACCTAGAGTTAAAGTTCGTATAATGACGATTGTTTGACAAAAAGATTTCAATCAAGACTTAAAATTTGAATATTGACAGTAGTTTGCAGAAGAAAGTGCCCACCGAGAGTTAAAATTCGTACATTGACGGTAGTTTGATCAAAAAATTCCCATGGAGAGTTAAAATTCGTATATAGACGATAGTTTGAAGAAAAAAATTCCAACCTACAGTTAAAGTTCGTATAATGACGATTGTTTGACAAAAAGAATTCAATCAAGACTTAAAATTTGAATATTCACAGTAGTTTGCAGAAAAAAGTGCTCACCGAGAGTTAAAATTCGTACATTGACGGTAGTTTGCCAAAAAATTCCCATCGAGGGTTCAAATTCGTATAGAGGCGATGGTTTCGAGAAAAAAATTCCAACCTAGTATTAAACCACGTGTATTGACGATTGTTTGACAAAAAGATTTCAACAAATAGTTAAAATTTGTACATTGACAGTAGTCTGAAGAAAAAAATTCCCACCGAGAGTTAAAATTCGTACATTGACGGTAGATTGATCAAAAAATTCCCATGGAGAGTTAAAATTCGTATATAGACGATAGTTTGACTAAGAATTCCCAACAAGATATAAATTTCGTATATAGACGATAGTTTGAAGAAAAAAATTCCAACCTAGAGTTAAAGTTCGTATAATGACGATTGTTTGACAAAAAGATTTCAATCAAGACTTAAAATTTGAATATTGACAGTAGTTTGCAGAAAAAAGTGCCCACCGAGAGTTAAAATTCGTACATTGACGGTAGTTTGCCAAAAAATTCCCATCGAGGGTTCAAATTCGTATAGAGGCGATGGTTTCGAGAAAAAAATTCCAACCTAGTATTAAACCACGTGTATTGACGATTGTTTGACAAAAAGATTTCAACAAATAGTTAAAATTTGTACATTGACAGTAGTCTGAAGAAAAAAATTCCCACCGAGAGTTAAAATTCGTACATTGACGGTAGTTTGATCAAAAAATTCCCATGGAGAGTTAAAATTCGTATATAGACGTTAGTTTGACTAAGAATTCCCAACAAGATATAAATTTCGTATATAGACGATAGTTTGAAAAAAAAATTCCAACCTAGAGTTAAAGTTCGTATAATGACGATTGTTTGACAAAAAGAATTCAATCAAGACTTAAAATTTGAATATTGACAGTAGTTTGCAGGAAAAAGTGCCCACCGAGAGTTAAAATTCGTACATTGACGGTAGTTTGACTAAGAATTCCCAACAAGAGATAAATTTCGTATATAGACGATAGTTTGAAGAAAAAAATTCCAACCTAGAGTTAAAGTTCGTATAATGACGATTGTTTGACCAAAGGATTTCAATCAAGACTTAAAATTTGAATATTGACAGTAGTTTGAAGAAAAAAGTGCTCACCGAGAGTTAAAATTCGTACATTGACGGTAGTTTGCCAAAAAATTCCCATGGAGAGTTAAAATTCGTATATAGGCGATGGTTTCGAGAAAAAAATTCCAACTTAGTATTAAACCACGTGTAGTGTCGATTGTTTGACAAAAAGATTTCAACAAATAGTTAAAATTTGTACATTGATAGTAGTCTGAAGAAAAAAATTCCCACCGAGAGTTAAAATTCGTACATTTACGATAGTTTGACTAAGAATTCCCAACAAGAGATAAATTTCGTATATAGACGATAGTTTGAAGAAAAAAATTCCAACCTAGAGTTAAAGTTCGTATAATGACGATTGTTTGACAAAAAGATTTCAATCAAGACTTAAAATTTGAATATTGACAGTAGTTTGCAGAAAAAAGTGCCCACCGAGAGTTAAAATTCTGACATTGACGGTAGTTTGATCAAAAAATTCCCATGGAGAGTTAAAATTCGTATATAGACGATAGTTTGAAGAAAAAAATTCCAACCTAGAGTTAAAGTTCGTATAATGACGATTGTTTGACAAAAAGAATTCAATCAAGACTTAAAATTTGAATATTGACAGTAGTTTGCAGAAAAAAGTGCCCACCGAGAGTTAAAATTCGTACATTGACGGTAGTTTGCCAAAAAATTCCCATCGAGGGTTCAAATTCGTATAGAGGCGATGGTTTCGAGAAAAAAATTCCAACCTAGTATTAAACCACGTGTATTGACGATTATTTGACAAAAAGATTTCAACAAATAGTTAAAATTTGTATATTGACAGTAGTCTGAAGAAAAAAATTCCCACCGAGAGTTAAAATTCGTACATTTACGATAGTTTGACTAAGAATTACCAACAAGTGATAAATTTCGTATATAGCCGATAGTTTGAAGAAAAAAATTCCAACCTAGAGTTAAAGTTCGTATAATGACGATTGTTTGACCAAAGGATTTCAATCAAGACTTAAAATTTGAATATTGACAGTAGTTTGAAGAAAAAAGTGCTCACCGAGAGTTAAAATTCGTACATTGACGGTAGTTTGCCAAAAAATTCCCATGGAGAGTTAAAATTCGTATATAGGCGATGGTTTCGAGAAAAAAATTCCAACTTAGTATTAAACCACGTGTATTGTCGATTGTTTGACAAAAAGATTTCAACAAATAGTTAAAATTTGTGCATTGATAGTAGTCTGAAGAAAAAAATTCCCACCGAGAGTTAAAATTCGTACATTTACGATAGTTTGACTAAGAATTCCCAACAAGAGATAAATTTCGTATATAGACGATAGTTTGAAGAAAAAAATTCCAACCTAGAGTTAAAGTTCGTATAATGACGATTGTTTGACAAAAAGATTTCAATCAAGACTTAAAATTTGAATATTGACAGTAGTTTGCAGAAGAAAGTGCCCACCGAGAGTTAAAATTCGTACATTGACGGTAGTTTGATCAAAAAATTCCCATGGAGAGTTAAAATTCGTATATAGACGATAGTTTGAAGAAAAAAATTCCAACCTAGAGTTAAAGTTCGTATAATGACGATTGTTTGACAAAAAGAATTCAATCAAGACTTAAAATTTGAATATTGACAGTAGTTTGCAGAAAAAAGTGCCCACCGAGAGTTAAAATTCGTACATTGACGGTAGTTTGCCAAAAAATTCCCATCGAGGGTTCAAATTCGTATAGAGGCGATGGTTTCGAGAAAAAAATTCCAACCTAGTATTAAACCACGTGTATTGACGATTATTTGACAAAAAGATTTCAACAAATAGTTAAAATTTGTATATTGACAGTAGTCTGAAGAAAAAAATTCCCACCGAGAGTTAAAATTCGTACATTTACGATAGTTTGACTAAGAATTACCAACAAGTGATAAATTTCGTATATAGCCGATAGTTTGAAGAAAAAAATTCCAACCTAGAGTTAAAGTTCGTATAATGACGATTGTTTGACCAAAGGATTTCAATCAAGACTTAAAATTTGAATATTGACAGTAGTTTGAAGAAAAAAGTGCTCACCGAGAGTTAAAATTCGTACATTGACGGTAGTTTGCCAAAAAATTCCCATGGAGAGTTAAAATTCGTATATAGGCGATGGTTTCGAGAAAAAAATTCCAACTTAGTATTAAACCACGTGTATTGTCGATTGTTTGACAAAAAGATTTCAACAAATAGTTAAAATTTGTGCATTGATAGTAGTCTGAAGAAAAAAATTCCCACCGAGAGTTAAAATTCGTACATTTACGATAGTTTGACTAAGAATTCCCAACAAGAGATAAATTTCGTATATAGACGATAGTTTGAAGAAAAAAATTCCAACCTAGAGTTAAAGTTCGTATAATGACGATTGTTTGACAAAAAGATTTCAATCAAGACTTAAAATTTGAATATTGACAGTAGTTTGCAGAAGAAAGTGCCCACCGAGAGTTAAAATTCGTACATTGACGGTAGTTTGATCAAAAAATTCCCATGGAGAGTTAAAATTCGTATATAGACGATAGTTTGAAGAAAAAAATTCCAACCTACAGTTAAAGTTCGTATAATGACGATTGTTTGACAAAAAGAATTCAATCAAGACTTAAAATTTGAATATTGACAGTAGTTTGCAGAAGAAAGTGCCCACCGAGAATTAAAATTCGTACATTGACGGTAGTTTGATCAAAAAATTCCCATGGAGAGTTAAAATTCGTATATAGACGTTAGTTTGACTAAGAATTCCCAACAAGATATAAATTTCGTATATAGACGATAGTTTGAAAAAAAAATTCCAACCTAGAGTTAAAGTTCGTATAATGACGATTGTTTGACAAAAAGAATTCAATCAAGACTTAAAATTTGAATATTGACAGTAGTTTGCAGGAAAAAGTGCCCACCGAGAGTTAAAATTCGTACATTGACGGTAGTTTGCCAAAAAATTCCCATCGAGGGTTCAAATTCGTATAGAGGCGATGGTTTCGAGAAAAAAATTCCAACCTAGTATTAAACCACGTGTATTGACGATTGTTTGACAAAAAGATTTCAACAAATAGTTAAAATTTGTATATTGACAGTAGTCTGAAGAAAAAAATTCCCACCTAGAGTTAAAATTCGTACATTTACGATAGTTTGACTAAGAATTACAAACAAGTGATAAATTTCGTATATAGCCGATAGTTTGAAGAAAAAAATTCCAACCTAGAGTTAAAGTTCGTATAATGACGATTGTTTGACAAAAAGATTTCAATCAAGACTTAAAATTTGAATATTGACAGTAGTTTGCAGAAAAAAGTGCCCACCGAGAGTTAAAATTCGTACATTTACGATAGTGTGACTAAGAATTCCCAACAAGAGATAAATTTCGTATATAGACGATAGTTTGAAGAAAAAAATTCCAACCTAGAGTTAAAGTTCGTATAATGACGATTGTTTGACAAAAAGATTTCAATCAAGACTTAAAATTTGAATATTGACAGTAGTTTGCAGAAAAAAGTGCCCACCGAGAGTTAAAATTCTGACATTGACGGTAGTTTGATCAAAAAATTCCCATGGAGAGTTAAAATTCGTATATAGACGATAGTTTGAAGAAAAAAATTCCAACCTAGAGTTAAAGTTCGTATAATGACGATTGTTTGACAAAAAGAATTCAATCAAGACTTAAAATTTGAATATTGACAGTAGTTTGAAGAAAAAAGTGCCCACCGAGAGTTAAAATTCGTACATTGACGGTAGTTTGCCAAAAAATTCCCATCGAGAGTTAAAATTCGTACAGAGGCGATGGTTTCGAGAAAAAAATTCCAACCTAGTATTAAACCACGTGTATTGACGATTGTTTGACAAAAAGATTTCAACAAATAGTTAAAATTTGTATATTGACAGTAGTCTGAAGAAAAAAATTCCCACCTAGAGTTAAAATTCGTACATTTACGATAGTTTGACTAAGAATTCCCAACAAGAGATAAATTTCGTATATAGACGATAGTTTGAAGAAAAAAATTCCAACCTAGAGTTAAAGTTCGTATAATGACGATTGTTTGACAAAAAGATTTCAATCGAGACTTAAAATTTGAATATTGACAGTAGTTTGCAGAAGAAAGTGCCCACCGAGAGTTAAAATTCGTACATTGACGGTAGTTTGATCAAAAAATTCCCATGGAGAGTTAAAATTCGTATATAGACGATAGTTTGAAGAAAAAAATTCCAACCTAGAGTTAAAGTTCGTATAATGACGATTGTTTGACAAAAAGAATTCAATCAAGACTTAAAATTTGAAAATTGACAGTAGTTTGCAGAAAAAAGTGCCCACCGAGAGTTAAAATTCGTACATTGACGGTAGTTTGCCAAAAAATTCCCATCGAGGGTTCAAATTCGTATAGAGGCGATGGTTTCGAGAAAAAAATTCCAACCTAGTATTAAACCACGTGTATTGACGATTATTTGACAAAAAGATTTCAACAAATAGTTAAAATTTGTATATTGACAGTAGTCTGAAGAAAAAAATTCCCACCGAGAGTTAAAATTCGTACATTTACGATAGATTGACTAAGAATTACCAACAAGTGATAAATTTCGTATATAGCCGATAGTTTGAAGAAAAAAATTCCAACCTAGAGTTAAAGTTCGTATAATGACGATTGTTTGACCAAAGGATTTCAATCAAGACTTAAAATTTGAATATTGACAGTAGTTTGAAGAAAAAAGTGCTCACCGAGAGTTAAAATTCGTACATTGACGGTAGTTTGCCAAAAAATTCCCATGGAGAGTTAAAATTCGTATACAGGCGATGGTTTCGAGAAAAAAATTCCAACTTAGTATTAAACCACGTGTATTGTCGATTGTTTGACAAAAAGATTTCAACAAATAGTTAAAATTTGTGCATTGATAGTAGTCTGAAGAAAAAAATTCCCACCGAGAGTTAAAATTCGTACATTTACGATAGTTTGACTAAGAATTCCCAACAAGAGATAAATTTCGTATATAGACGATAGTTTGAAGAAAAAAATTCCAACCTAGAGTTAAAGTTCGTATAATGACGATTGTTTGACAAAAAGATTTCAATCAAGACTTAAAATTTGAATATTGACAGTAGTTTGCAGAAGAAAGTGCCCACCGAGAGTTAAAATTCGTACATTGACGGTAGTTTGATCAAAAAATTCCCATGGAGAGTTAAAATTCGTATATAGACGATAGTTTGAAGAAAAAAATTCCAACCTACAGTTAAAGTTCGTATAATGACGATTGTTTGACAAAAAGAATTCAATCAAGACTTAAAATTTGAATATTCACAGTAGTTTGCAGAAAAAAGTGCTCACCGAGAGTTAAAATTCGTACATTGACGGTAGTTTGCCAAAAAATTCCCATCGAGGGTTCAAATTCGTATAGAGGCGATGGTTTCGAGAAAAAAATTCCAACCTAGTATTAAACCACGTGTATTGACGATTGTTTGACAAAAAGATTTCAACAAATAGTTAAAATTTGTACATTGACAGTAGTCTGAAGAAAAAAATTCCCACCGAGAGTTAAAATTCGTACATTGACGGTAGATTGATCAAAAAATTCCCATGGAGAGTTAAAATTCGTATATAGACGATAGTTTGACTAAGAATTCCCAACAAGATATAAATTTCGTATATAGACGATAGTTTGAAGAAAAAAATTCCAACCTAGAGTTAAAGTTCGTATAATGACGATTGTTTGACAAAAAGATTTCAATCAAGACTTAAAATTTGAATATTGACAGTAGTTTGCAGAAAAAAGTGCCCACCGAGAGTTAAAATTCGTACATTGACGGTAGTTTGCCAAAAAATTCCCATCGAGGGTTCAAATTCGTATAGAGGCGATGGTTTCGAGAAAAAAATTCCAACCTAGTATTAAACCACGTGTATTGACGATTGTTTGACAAAAAGATTTCAACAAATAGTTAAAATTTGTACATTGACAGTAGTCTGAAGAAAAAAATTCCCACCGAGAGTTAAAATTCGTACATTGACGGTAGTTTGATCAAAAAATTCCCATGGAGAGTTAAAATTCGTATATAGACGTTAGTTTGACTAAGAATTCCCAACAAGATATAAATTTCGTATATAGACGATAGTTTGAAAAAAAAATTCCAACCTAGAGTTAAAGTTCGTATAATGACGATTGTTTGACAAAAAGAATTCAATCAAGACTTAAAATTTGAATATTGACAGTAGTTTGCAGGAAAAAGTGCCCACCGAGAGTTAAAATTCGTACATTGACGGTAGTTTGACTAAGAATTCCCAACAAGAGATAAATTTCGTATATAGACGATAGTTTGAAGAAAAAAATTCCAACCTAGAGTTAAAGTTCGTATAATGACGATTGTTTGACCAAAGGATTTCAATCAAGACTTAAAATTTGAATATTGACAGTAGTTTGAAGAAAAAAGTGCTCACCGAGAGTTAAAATTCGTACATTGACGGTAGTTTGCCAAAAAATTCCCATGGAGAGTTAAAATTCGTATATAGGCGATGGTTTCGAGAAAAAAATTCCAACTTAGTATTAAACCACGTGTAGTGTCGATTGTTTGACAAAAAGATTTCAACAAATAGTTAAAATTTGTACATTGATAGTAGTCTGAAGAAAAAAATTCCCACCGAGAGTTAAAATTCGTACATTTACGATAGTTTGACTAAGAATTCCCAACAAGAGATAAATTTCGTATATAGACGATAGTTTGAAGAAAAAAATTCCAACCTAGAGTTAAAGTTCGTATAATGACGATTGTTTGACAAAAAGATTTCAATCAAGACTTAAAATTTGAATATTGACAGTAGTTTGCAGAAAAAAGTGCCCACCGAGAGTTAAAATTCTGACATTGACGGTAGTTTGATCAAAAAATTCCCATGGAGAGTTAAAATTCGTATATAGACGATAGTTTGAAGAAAAAAATTCCAACCTAGAGTTAAAGTTCGTATAATGACGATTGTTTGACAAAAAGAATTCAATCAAGACTTAAAATTTGAATATTGACAGTAGTTTGCAGAAAAAAGTGCCCACCGAGAGTTAAAATTCGTACATTGACGGTAGTTTGCCAAAAAATTCCCATCGAGGGTTCAAATTCGTATAGAGGCGATGGTTTCGAGAAAAAAATTCCAACCTAGTATTAAACCACGTGTATTGACGATTATTTGACAAAAAGATTTCAACAAATAGTTAAAATTTGTATATTGACAGTAGTCTGAAGAAAAAAATTCCCACCGAGAGTTAAAATTCGTACATTTACGATAGTTTGACTAAGAATTACCAACAAGTGATAAATTTCGTATATAGCCGATAGTTTGAAGAAAAAAATTCCAACCTAGAGTTAAAGTTCGTATAATGACGATTGTTTGACCAAAGGATTTCAATCAAGACTTAAAATTTGAATATTGACAGTAGTTTGAAGAAAAAAGTGCTCACCGAGAGTTAAAATTCGTACATTGACGGTAGTTTGCCAAAAAATTCCCATGGAGAGTTAAAATTCGTATATAGGCGATGGTTTCGAGAAAAAAATTCCAACTTAGTATTAAACCACGTGTATTGTCGATTGTTTGACAAAAAGATTTCAACAAATAGTTAAAATTTGTGCATTGATAGTAGTCTGAAGAAAAAAATTCCCACCGAGAGTTAAAATTCGTACATTTACGATAGTTTGACTAAGAATTCCCAACAAGAGATAAATTTCGTATATAGACGATAGTTTGAAGAAAAAAATTCCAACCTAGAGTTAAAGTTCGTATAATGACGATTGTTTGACAAAAAGATTTCAATCAAGACTTAAAATTTGAATATTGACAGTAGTTTGCAGAAGAAAGTGCCCACCGAGAGTTAAAATTCGTACATTGACGGTAGTTTGATCAAAAAATTCCCATGGAGAGTTAAAATTCGTATATAGACGATAGTTTGAAGAAAAAAATTCCAACCTACAGTTAAAGTTCGTATAATGACGATTGTTTGACAAAAAGAATTCAATCAAGACTTAAAATTTGAATATTGACAGTAGTTTGCAGAAGAAAGTGCCCACCGAGAATTAAAATTCGTACATTGACGGTAGTTTGATCAAAAAATTCCCATGGAGAGTTAAAATTCGTATATAGACGTTAGTTTGACTAAGAATTCCCAACAAGATATAAATTTCGTATATAGACGATAGTTTGAAAAAAAAATTCCAACCTAGAGTTAAAGTTCGTATAATGACGATTGTTTGACAAAAAGAATTCAATCAAGACTTAAAATTTGAATATTGACAGTAGTTTGCAGGAAAAAGTGCCCACCGAGAGTTAAAATTCGTACATTGACGGTAGTTTGCCAAAAAATTCCCATCGAGGGTTCAAATTCGTATAGAGGCGATGGTTTCGAGAAAAAAATTCCAACCTAGTATTAAACCACGTGTATTGACGATTGTTTGACAAAAAGATTTCAACAAATAGTTAAAATTTGTATATTGACAGTAGTCTGAAGAAAAAAATTCCCACCTAGAGTTAAAATTCGTACATTTACGATAGTTTGACTAAGAATTACAAACAAGTGATAAATTTCGTATATAGCCGATAGTTTGAAGAAAAAAATTCCAACCTAGAGTTAAAGTTCGTATAATGACGATTGTTTGACAAAAAGATTTCAATCAAGACTTAAAATTTGAATATTGACAGTAGTTTGCAGAAAAAAGTGCCCACCGAGAGTTAAAATTCGTACATTTACGATAGTGTGACTAAGAATTCCCAACAAGAGATAAATTTCGTATATAGACGATAGTTTGAAGAAAAAAATTCCAATCTAGAGTTAAAGTTCGTATAATGACGATTGTTTGACAAAAAGATTTCAATCGAGACTTAAAATTTGAATATTGACAGTAGTTTGCAGAAGAAAGTGCCCACCGAGAGTTAAAATTCTGACATTGACGGTAGTTTGATCAAAAAATTCCCAAGGAGAGTTAAAATTCGTATATAGACGATAGTTTGACTAAGAATTCCCAACAAGATATAAGTTTCGTATATAGACGATAGTTTGAAGAAAAAAATTCCAACCTAGAGTTAAAGTTCGTATAATGACGATTGTTTGACAAAAAGATTTCAATCAAGACTTAAAATTTGAATATTGACAGTAGTTTGCAGAAAAAAGTGCCCACCGAGATTTAAAATTCTGACATTGACGGTAGTTTGATCAAAAAATTCCCATGGAGAGTTAAAATTCGTATATAGACGATAGTTTGACTAAGAATTCCCAACAAGATATAAATTTCGTATATAGACGATAGTTTGAAGAAAAAAATTCCAACCTAGAGTTAAAGTTCGTATAATGACGATTGTTTGACAAAAAGATTTCAATCAAGACTTAAAATTTGAATATTGACAGTAGTTTGCAGAAGAAAGTGCCCACCGAGAGTTAAAATTCGTACATTGACGGTAGTTTGATCAAAAAATTCCCATGGAGAGTTAAAATTCGTATATAGACGATAGTTTGAAGAAAAAAATTCCAACCTAGAGTTAAAGTTCGTATAATGACGATTGTTTGACAAAAAGAATTCAATCAAGACTTAAAATTTGAATATTGACAGTAGTTTGAAGAAAAAAGTGCCCACCGAGAGTTAAAATTCGTACATTGACGGTAGTTTGCCAAAAAATTCCCATCGAGAGTTAAAATTCGTACAGAGGCGATGGTTTCGAGAAAAAAATTCCAACCTAGTATTAAACCACGTGTATTGACGATTGTTTGACAAAAAGATTTCAACAAATAGTTAAAATTTGTATATTGACAGTAGTCTGAAGAAAAAAATTCCCACCTAGAGTTAAAATTCGTACATTTACGATAGTTTGACTAAGAATTCCCAACAAGAGATAAATTTCGTATATAGACGATAGTTTGAAGAAAAAAATTCCAACCTAGAGTTAAAGTTCGTATAATGACGATTGTTTGACAAAAAGATTTCAATCGAGACTTAAAATTTGAATATTGACAGTAGTTTGCAGAAGAAAGTGCCCACCGAGAGTTAAAATTCGTACATTGACGGTAGTTTGATCAAAAAATTCCCATGGAGAGTTAAAATTCGTATATAGACGATAGTTTGAAGAAAAAAATTCCAACCTAGAGTTAAAGTTCGTATAATGACGATTGTTTGACAAAAAGAATTCAATCAAGACTTAAAATTTGAAAATTGACAGTAGTTTGCAGAAAAAAGTGCCCACCGAGAGTTAAAATTCGTACATTGACGGTAGTTTGCCAAAAAATTCCCATCGAGGGTTCAAATTCGTATAGAGGCGATGGTTTCGAGAAAAAAATTCCAACCTAGTATTAAACCACGTGTATTGACGATTATTTGACAAAAAGATTTCAACAAATAGTTAAAATTTGTATATTGACAGTAGTCTGAAGAAAAAAATTCCCACCGAGAGTTAAAATTCGTACATTTACGATAGATTGACTAAGAATTACCAACAAGTGATAAATTTCGTATATAGCCGATAGTTTGAAGAAAAAAATTCCAACCTAGAGTTAAAGTTCGTATAATGACGATTGTTTGACCAAAGGATTTCAATCAAGACTTAAAATTTGAATATTGACAGTAGTTTGAAGAAAAAAGTGCTCACCGAGAGTTAAAATTCGTACATTGACGGTAGTTTGCCAAAAAATTCCCATCGAGGGTTCAAATTCGTATAGAGGCGATGGTTTCGAGAAAAAAATTCCAACCTAGTATTAAACCACGTGTATTGACGATTGTTTGACAAAAAGATTTCAACAAATAGTTAAAATTTGTATATTGACAGTAGTCTGAAGAAAAAAATTCCCACCGAGAGTTAAAATTCGTACATTTACGATAGTTTGACTAAGAATTACCAACAAGTGATAAATTTCGTATATAGCCGATAGTTTGAAGAAAAAAATTCCAACCTAGAGTTAAAGTTCGTATAATGACGATTGTTTGACAAAAAGAATTCAATCAAGACTTAAAATTTGAATATTGACAGTAGTTTGAAGAAAAAAGTGCCCACCGAGAGATAAAATTCGTACATTGACGGTAGTTTGCCAAAAAATTCCCATCGAGAGTTAAAATTCGTATAGAGGCGATGGTTTCGAGAAAAAAATTCCAACCTAGTATTAAACCACGTGTATTGACGATTGTTTGACAAAAAGATTTCAACAAATAGTTAAAATTTGTATATTGACAGTAGTCTGAAGAAAAAAATTCCCACCGAGAGTTAAAATTCGTACATTGACGGTAGTTTGCCAAACAATTCCCATCGAGAGTTAAAATTCGTATATAGTCGATAGTTTGGAGAAAAAAATTCCAACCTAGTATTATAATTCGTGTATTGACGATAGTTTGACAAAAAGATTTCAACAAATAGTTAAAATTTGTATATTGACAGTAGTCTGAAGAAAAAAATTCCCACCGAGAGTTAAAATTCGTACATTTACGATAGTTTGACTAAGAATTCCCAACAAGAGATAAATTTCGTATATAGACGATAGTTTGAAGAAAAAAATTCCAACCTAGAGTTAAAGTTCGTATAATGACGATTGTTTGACAAAAAGATTTCAATCGAGACTTAAAATTTGAATATTGACAGTAGTTTGCAGAAGAAAGTGCCCACCGAGAGTTAAAATTCTGACATTGACGGTAGTTTGATCAAAAAATTCCCAAGGAGAGTTAAAATTCGTATATAGACGATAGTTTGACTAAGAATTCCCAACAAGATATAAATTTCGTATATAGACGATAGTTTGAAGAAAAAAATTCCAACCTAGAGTTAAAGTTCGTATAATGACGATTGTTTGACAAAAAGATTTCAATCAAGACTTAAAATTTGAATATTGACAGTAGTTTGCAGAAGAAAGTGCCCACCGAGAGTTAAAATTCGTACATTGACGGTAGTTTGATCAAAAAATTCCCATGGAGAGTTAAAATTCGTATATAGGCGATGGTTTCGAGAAAAAAATTCCAACTTAGTATTAGACCACGTGTATTGTCGATTGTTTGACAAAAAGATTTCAACAAATAGTTAAAATTTGTACATTGATAGTAGTCTGAAGAAAAAAATTCCCACCGAGAGTTAAAATTCGTACATTTACGATAGTTTGACTAAGTATTCCCAACAAGAGATAAATTTCGTATATAGACGATAGTTTGAAGAAAAAAATTCCAACCTAGAGTTAAAGTTCGTATAATGACGATTGTTTGACAAAAAGATTTCAATCGAAACTTAAAATTTGAATATTGACAGTAGTTTGCAGAAGAAAGTGCCCACCGAGAGTTAAAATTCGTACATTGACGGTAGTTTGATCAAAAAATTCCCATGGAGAGTTAAAATTCGTATATAGACGTTAGTTTGACTAAGAATTCCCAACAAGATATAAATTTCGTATATAGACGATAGTTTGAAAAAAAAATTCCAACCTAGAGTTAAAGTTCGTATAATGACGATTGTTTGACAAAAAGAATTCAATCAAGACTTAAAATTTGAATATTGACAGTAGTTTGCAGGAAAAAGTGCCCACCGAGAGTTAAAATTCGTACATTGACGGTAGTTTGCCAAAAAATTCCCATCGAGGGTTCAAATTCGTATAGAGGCGATGGTTTCGAGAAAAAAATTCCAACCTAGTATTAAACCACGTGTATTGACGATTGTTTGACAAAAAGATTTCAACAAATAGTTAAAATTTGTATATTGACAGTAGTCTGAAGAAAAAAATTCCCACCTAGAGTTAAAATTCGTACATTTACGATAGTTTGACTAAGAATTACCAACAAGTGATAAATTTCGTATATAGCCGATAGTTTGAAGAAAAAAATTCCAACCTAGAGTTAAAGTTCGTATAATGACGATTGTTTGACAAAAAGATTTCAATCAAGACTTAAAATTTGAATATTGACAGTAGTTTGCAGAAAAAAGTGCCCACCGAGAGTTAAAATTCGTACATTTACGATAGTGTGACTAAGAATTCCCAACAAGAGATAAATTTCGTATATAGACGATAGTTTGAAGAAAAAAATTCCAATCTAGAGTTAAAGTTCGTATAATGACGATTGTTTGACAAAAAGATTTCAATCGAGACTTAAAATTTGAATATTGACAGTAGTTTGCAGAAGAAAGTGCCCACCGAGAGTTAAAATTCTGACATTGACGGTAGTTTGATCAAAAAATTCCCAAGGAGAGTTAAAATTCGTATATAGACGATAGTTTGACTAAGAATTCCCAACAAGATATAAGTTTCGTATATAGACGATAGTTTGAAGAAAAAAATTCCAACCTAGAGTTAAAGTTCGTATAATGACGATTGTTTGACAAAAAGATTTCAATCAAGACTTAAAATTTGAATATTGACAGTAGTTTGCAGAAAAAAGTGCCCACCGAGATTTAAAATTCTGACATTGACGGTAGTTTGATCAAAAAATTCCCATGGAGAGTTAAAATTCGTATATAGACGATAGTTTGACTAAGAATTCCCAACAAGATATAAATTTCGTATATAGACGATAGTTTGAAGAAAAAAATTCCAACCTAGAGTTAAAGTTCGTATAATGACGATTGTTTGACAAAAAGATTTCAATCAAGACTTAAAATTTGAATATTGACAGTAGTTTGCAGAAGAAAGTGCCCACCGAGAGTTAAAATTCGTACATTGACGGTAGTTTGATCAAAAAATTCCCATGGAGAGTTAAAATTCGTATATAGACGATAGTTTGAAGAAAAAAATTCCAACCTAGAGTTAAAGTTCGTATAATGACGATTGTTTGACAAAAAGAATTCAATCAAGACTTAAAATTTGAATATTGACAGTAGTTTGAAGAAAAAAGTGCCCACCGAGAGTTAAAATTCGTACATTGACGGTAGTTTGCCAAAAAATTCCCATCGAGAGTTAAAATTCGTACAGAGGCGATGGTTTCGAGAAAAAAATTCCAACCTAGTATTAAACCACGTGTATTGACGATTGTTTGACAAAAAGATTTCAACAAATAGTTAAAATTTGTATATTGACAGTAGTCTGAAGAAAAAAATTCCCACCTAGAGTTAAAATTCGTACATTTACGATAGTTTGACTAAGAATTCCCAACAAGAGATAAATTTCGTATATAGACGATAGTTTGAAGAAAAAAATTCCAACCTAGAGTTAAAGTTCGTATAATGACGATTGTTTGACAAAAAGATTTCAATCGAGACTTAAAATTTGAATATTGACAGTAGTTTGCAGAAGAAAGTGCCCACCGAGAGTTAAAATTCGTACATTGACGGTAGTTTGATCAAAAAATTCCCATGGAGAGTTAAAATTCGTATATAGACGATAGTTTGAAGAAAAAAATTCCAACCTAGAGTTAAAGTTCGTATAATGACGATTGTTTGACAAAAAGAATTCAATCAAGACTTAAAATTTGAAAATTGACAGTAGTTTGCAGAAAAAAGTGCCCACCGAGAGTTAAAATTCGTACATTGACGGTAGTTTGCCAAAAAATTCCCATCGAGGGTTCAAATTCGTATAGAGGCGATGGTTTCGAGAAAAAAATTCCAACCTAGTATTAAACCACGTGTATTGACGATTATTTGACAAAAAGATTTCAACAAATAGTTAAAATTTGTATATTGACAGTAGTCTGAAGAAAAAAATTCCCACCGAGAGTTAAAATTCGTACATTTACGATAGATTGACTAAGAATTACCAACAAGTGATAAATTTCGTATATAGCCGATAGTTTGAAGAAAAAAATTCCAACCTAGAGTTAAAGTTCGTATAATGACGATTGTTTGACCAAAGGATTTCAATCAAGACTTAAATTTTGAATATTGACAGTAGTTTGAAGAAAAAAGTGCTCACCGAGAGTTAAAATTCGTACATTGACGGTAGTTTGCCAAAAAATTCCCATGGAGAGTTAAAATTCGTATACAGGCGATGGTCTCGAGAAAAAAATTCCAACTTAGTATTAAACCACGTGTATTGTCGATTGTTTGACAAAAAGATTTCAACAAATAGTTAAAATTTGTGCATTGATAGTAGTCTGAAGAAAAAAATTCCCACCGAGAGTTAAAATTCGTACATTTACGATAGTTTGACTAAGAATTCCCAACAAGAGATAAATTTCGTATATAGACGATAGTTTGAAGAAAAAAATTCCAACCTAGAGTTAAAGTTCGTATAATGACGATTGTTTGACAAAAAGATTTCAATCAAGACTTAAAATTTGAATATTGACAGTAGTTTGCAGAAGAAAGTGCCCACCGAGAGTTAAAATTCGTACATTGACGGTAGTTTGATCAAAAAATTCCCATGGAGAGTTAAAATTCGTATATAGGCGATGGTTTCGAGAAAAAAATTCCAACTTAGTATTAGACCACGTGTATTGTCGATTGTTTGACAAAAAGATTTCAACAAATAGTTAAAATTTGTACATTGATAGTAGTCTGAAGAAAAAAATTCCCACCGAGAGTTAAAATTCGTACATTTACGATAGTTTGACTAATTATTCCCAACAAGAGATAAATTTCGTATATAGACGATAGTTTGAAGAAAAAAATTCCAACCTAGAGTTAAAGTTCGTATAATGACGATTGTTTGACAAAAAGATTTCAATCGAGACTTAAAATTTGAATATTGACAGTAGTTTGCAGAAGAAAGTGCCCACCGAGAGTTAAAATTCGTACATTGACGGTAGTTTGATCAAAAAATTCCCATGGAGAGTTAAAATTCGTATATAGACGTTAGTTTGACTAAGAATTCCCAACAAGATATAAATTTCGTATATAGACGATAGTTTGAAAAAAAAATTCCAACCTAGAGTTAAAGTTCGTATAATGACGATTGTTTGACAAAAAGAATTCAATCAAGACTTAAAATTTGAATATTGACAGTAGTTTGCAGGAAAAAGTGCCCACCGAGAGTTAAAATTCGTACATTGACGGTAGTTTGCCAAAAAATTCCCATCGAGGGTTCAAATTCGTATAGAGGCGATGGTTTCGAGAAAAAAATTCCAACCTAGTATTAAACCACGTGTATTGACGATTGTTTGACAAAAAGATTTCAACAAATAGTTAAAATTTGTATATTGACAGTAGTCTGAAGAAAAAAATTCCCACCTAGAGTTAAAATTCGTACATTTACGATAGTTTGACTAAGAATTACCAACAAGTGATAAATTTCGTATATAGCCGATAGTTTGAAGAAAAAAATTCCAACCTAGAGTTAAAGTTCGTATAATGACGATTGTTTGACAAAAAGATTTCAATCAAGACTTAAAATTTGAATATTGACAGTAGTTTGCAGAAGAAAGTGCCCACCGAGAGTTAAAATTCTGACATTGACGGTAGTTTGATCAAAAAATTCCCAAGGAGAGTTAAAATTCGTATATAGACGATAGTTTGACTAAGAATTCCCAACAAGATATAAGTTTCGTATATAGACGATAGTTTGAAGAAAAAAATTCCAACCTAGAGTTAAAGTTCGTATAATGACGATTGTTTGACAAAAAGATTTCAATCAAGACTTAAAATTTGAATATTGACAGTAGTTTGCAGAAAAAAGTGCCCACCGAGATTTAAAATTCTGACATTGACGGTAGTTTGATCAAAAAATTCCCATGGAGAGTTAAAATTCGTATATAGACGATAGTTTGACTAAGAATTCCCAACAAGATATAAATTTCGTATATAGACGATAGTTTGAAGAAAAAAATTCCAACCTAGAGTTAAAGTTCGTATAATGACGATTGTTTGACAAAAAGATTTCAATCAAGACTTAAAATTTGAATATTGACAGTAGTTTGCAGAAGAAAGTGCCCACCGAGAGTTAAAATTCGTACATTGACGGTAGTTTGATCAAAAAATTCCCATGGAGAGTTAAAATTCGTATATAGACGATAGTTTGAAGAAAAAAATTCCAACCTAGAGTTAAAGTTCGTATAATGACGATTGTTTGACAAAAAGAATTCAATCAAGACTTAAAATTTGAATATTGACAGTAGTTTGAAGAAAAAAGTGCCCACCGAGAGTTAAAATTCGTACATTGACGGTAGTTTGCCAAAAAATTCCCATCGAGAGTTAAAATTCGTACAGAGGCGATGGTTTCGAGAAAAAAATTCCAACCTAGTATTAAACCACGTGTATTGACGATTGTTTGACAAAAAGATTTCAACAAATAGTTAAAATTTGTATATTGACAGTAGTCTGAAGAAAAAAATTCCCACCTAGAGTTAAAATTCGTACATTTACGATAGTTTGACTAAGAATTCCCAACAAGAGATAAATTTCGTATATAGACGATAGTTTGAAGAAAAAAATTCCAACCTAGAGTTAAAGTTCGTATAATGACGATTGTTTGACAAAAAGATTTCAATCGAGACTTAAAATTTGAATATTGACAGTAGTTTGCAGAAGAAAGTGCCCACCGAGAGTTAAAATTCGTACATTGACGGTAGTTTGATCAAAAAATTCCCATGGAGAGTTAAAATTCGTATATAGACGATAGTTTGACTAAGAATTCCCAACAAGATATAAATTTCGTATATAGACGATAGTTTGAAGAAAAAAATTCCAACCTAGAGTTAAAGTTCGTATAATGACGATTGTTTGACAAAAAGATTTCAATCAAGACTTAAAATTTGAATATTGACAGTAGTTTGCAGAAGAAAGTGCCCACCGAGAGTTAAAATTCGTACATTGACGGTAGTTTGATCAAAAAATTCCCATGGAGAGTTAAAATTCGTATATAGACGATAGTTTGAAGAAAAAAATTCCAACCTAGAGTTAAAGTTCGTATAATGACGATTGTTTGACAAAAAGATTTCAATCAAGACTTAAAATTTGAATATTGACAGTAGTTTGCAGAAAAAAGTGCCCACCGAGAGTTAAAATTCGTACATTTACGATAGTGTGACTAAGAATTCCCAACAAGAGATAAATTTCGTATATAGACGATAGTTTGAAGAAAAAAATTCCAATCTAGAGTTAAAGTTCGTATAATGACGATTGTTTGACAAAAAGATTTCAATCGAGACTTAAAATTTGAATATTGACAGTAGTTTGCAGAAGAAAGTGCCCACCGAGAGTTAAAATTCTGACATTGACGGTAGTTTGATCAAAAAATTCCCAAGGAGAGTTAAAATTCGTATATAGACGATAGTTTGACTAAGAATTCCCAACAAGATATAAGTTTCGTATATAGACGATAGTTTGAAGAAAAAAATTCCAACCTAGAGTTAAAGTTCGTATAATGACGATTGTTTGACAAAAAGATTTCAATCAAGACTTAAAATTTGAATATTGACAGTAGTTTGCAGAAAAAAGTGCCCACCGAGATTTAAAATTCTGACATTGACGGTAGTTTGATCAAAAAATTCCCATGGAGAGTTTAAATTCGTATATAGACGATAGTTTGACTAAGAATTCCCAACAAGATATAAATTTCGTATATAGACGATAGTTTGAAGAAAAAAATTCCAACCTAGAGTTAAAGTTCGTATAATGACGATTGTTTGACAAAAAGATTTCAATCAAGACTTAAAATTTGAATATTGACAGTAGTTTGCAGAAGAAAGTGCCCACCGAGAGTTAAAATTCGTACATTGACGGTAGTTTGATCAAAAAATTCCCATGGAGAGTTAAAATTCGTATATAGACGATAGTTTGAAGAAAAAAATTCCAACCTAGAGTTAAAGTTCGTATAATGACGATTGTTTGACAAAAAGAATTCAATCAAGACTTAAAATTTGAATATTGACAGTAGTTTGAAGAAAAAAGTGCCCACCGAGAGTTAAAATTCGTACATTGACGGTAGTTTGCCAAAAAATTCCCATCGAGAGTTAAAATTCGTACAGAGGCGATGGTTTCGAGAAAAAAATTCCAACCTAGTATTAAACCACGTGTATTGACGATTGTTTGACAAAAAGATTTCAACAAATAGTTAAAATTTGTATATTGACAGTAGTCTGAAGAAAAAAATTCCCACCTAGAGTTAAAATTCGTACATTTACGATAGTTTGACTAAGAATTCCCAACAAGAGATAAATTTCGTATATAGACGATAGTTTGAAGAAAAAAATTCCAACCTAGAGTTAAAGTTCGTATAATGACGATTGTTTGACAAAAAGATTTCAATCGAGACTTAAAATTTGAATATTGACAGTAGTTTGCAGAAGAAAGTGCCCACCGAGAGTTAAAATTCGTACATTGACGGTAGTTTGATCAAAAAATTCCCATGGAGAGTTAAAATTCGTATATAGACGATAGTTTGAAGAAAAAAATTCCAACCTAGAGTTAAAGTTCGTATAATGACGATTGTTTGACAAAAAGAATTCAATCAAGACTTAAAATTTGAAAATTGACAGTAGTTTGCAGAAAAAAGTGCCCACCGAGAGTTAAAATTCGTACATTGACGGTAGTTTGCCAAAAAATTCCCATCGAGGGTTCAAATTCGTATAGAGGCGATGGTTTCGAGAAAAAAATTCCAACCTAGTATTAAACCACGTGTATTGACGATTATTTGACAAAAAGATTTCAACAAATAGTTAAAATTTGTATATTGACAGTAGTCTGAAGAAAAAAATTCCCACCGAGAGTTAAAATTCGTACATTTACGATAGATTGACTAAGAATTACCAACAAGTGATAAATATCGTATATAGCCGATAGTTTGAAGAAAAAAATTCCAACCTAGAGTTAAAGTTCGTATAATGACGATTGTTTGACCAAAGGATTTCAATCAAGACTTAAATTTTGAATATTGACAGTAGTTTGAAGAAAAAAGTGCTCACCGAGAGTTAAAATTCGTACATTGACGGTAGTTTGCCAAAAAATTCCCATGGAGAGTTAAAATTCGTATACAGGCGATGGTCTCGAGAAAAAAATTCCAACTTAGTATTAAACCACGTGTATTGTCGATTGTTTGACAAAAAGATTTCAACAAATAGTTAAAATTTGTGCATTGATAGTAGTCTGAAGAAAAAAATTCCCACCGAGAGTTAAAATTCGTACATTTACGATAGTTTGACTAAGAATTCCCAACAAGAGATAAATTTCGTATATAGACGATAGTTTGAAGAAAAAAATTCCAACCTAGAGTTAAAGTTCGTATAATGACGATTGTTTGACAAAAAGATTTCAATCAAGACTTAAAATTTGAATATTGACAGTAGTTTGAAGAAAAAAGTGCCCACCGAGAGATAAAATTCGTACATTGACGGTAGTTTGCCAAAAAATTCCCATCGAGAGTTAAAATTCGTATAGAGGCGATGGTTTCGAGAAAAAAATTCCAACCTAGTATTAAACCACGTGTATTGACGATTGTTTGACAAAAAGATTTCAACAAATAGTTAAAATTTGTATATTGACAGTAGTCTGAAGAAAAAAATTCCCACCGAGAGTTAAAATTCGTACATTGACGGTAGTTTGCCAAACAATTCCCATCGAGAGTTAAAATTCGTATATAGTCGATAGTTTGGAGAAAAAAATTCCAACCTAGTATTATAATTCGTGTATTGACGATAGTTTGACAAAAAGATTTCAACAAATAGTTAAAATTTGTATATTGACAGTAGTCTGAAGAAAAAAATTCCCACCGAGAGTTAAAATTCGTACATTTACGATAGTTTGACTAAGAATTCCCAACAAGAGATAAATTTCGTATATAGACGATAGTTTGAAGAAAAAAATTCCAACCTAGAGTTAAAGTTCGTATAATGACGATTGTTTGACAAAAAGATTTCAATCGAGACTTAAAATTTGAATATTGACAGTAGTTTGCAGAAGAAAGTGCCCACCGAGAGTTAAAATTCTGACATTGACGGTAGTTTGATCAAAAAATTCCCAAGGAGAGTTAAAATTCGTATATAGACGATAGTTTGAAGAAAAAAATTCCAACCTAGAGTTAAAGTTCGTATAATGACGATTGTTTGACAAAAAGATTTCAATCAAGACTTAAAATTTGAATATTGACAGTAGTTTGCAGAAAAAAGTGCCCACCGAGAGTTAAAATTCGTACATTTACGATAGTGTGACTAAGAATTCCCAACAAGAGATAAATTTCGTATATAGACGATAGTTTGAAGAAAAAAATTCCAATCTAGAGTTAAAGTTCGTATAATGACGATTGTTTGACAAAAAGATTTCAATCGAGACTTAAAATTTGAATATTGACAGTAGTTTGCAGAAGAAAGTGCCCACCGAGAGTTAAAATTCTGACATTGACGGTAGTTTGATCAAAAAATTCCCAAGGAGAGTTAAAATTCGTATATAGACGATAGTTTGACTAAGAATTCCCAACAAGATATAAGTTTCGTATATAGACGATAGTTTGAAGAAAAAAATTCCAACCTAGAGTTAAAGTTCGTATAATGACGATTGTTTGACAAAAAGATTTCAATCAAGACTTAAAATTTGAATATTGACAGTAGTTTGCAGAAAAAAGTGCCCACCGAGATTTAAAATTCTGACATTGACGGTAGTTTGATCAAAAAATTCCCATGGAGAGTTAAAATTCGTATATAGACGATAGTTTGACTAAGAATTCCCAACAAGATATAAATTTCGTATATAGACGATAGTTTGAAGAAAAAAATTCCAACCTAGAGTTAAAGTTCGTATAATGACGATTGTTTGACAAAAAGATTTCAATCAAGACTTAAAATTTGAATATTGACAGTAGTTTGCAGAAGAAAGTGCCCACCGAGAGTTAAAATTCGTACATTGACGGTAGTTTGATCAAAAAATTCCCATGGAGAGTTAAAATTCGTATATAGACGATAGTTTGAAGAAAAAAATTCCAACCTAGAGTTAAAGTTCGTATAATGACGATTGTTTGACAAAAAGAATTCAATCAAGACTTAAAATTTGAATATTGACAGTAGTTTGAAGAAAAAAGTGCCCACCGAGAGTTAAAATTCGTACATTGACGGTAGTTTGCCAAAAAATTCCCATCGAGAGTTAAAATTCGTACAGAGGCGATGGTTTCGAGAAAAAAATTCCAACCTAGTATTAAACCACGTGTATTGACGATTGTTTGACAAAAAGATTTCAACAAATAGTTAAAATTTGTATATTGACAGTAGTCTGAAGAAAAAAATTCCCACCTAGAGTTAAAATTCGTACATTTACGATAGTTTGACTAAGAATTCCCAACAAGAGATAAATTTCGTATATAGACGATAGTTTGAAGAAAAAAATTCCAACCTAGAGTTAAAGTTCGTATAATGACGATTGTTTGACAAAAAGATTTCAATCGAGACTTAAAATTTGAATATTGACAGTAGTTTGCAGAAGAAAGTGCCCACCGAGAGTTAAAATTCGTACATTGACGGTAGTTTGATCAAAAAATTCCCATGGAGAGTTAAAATTCGTATATAGACGATAGTTTGAAGAAAAAAATTCCAACCTAGAGTTAAAGTTCGTATAATGACGATTGTTTGACAAAAAGAATTCAATCAAGACTTAAAATTTGAAAATTGACAGTAGTTTGCAGAAAAAAGTGCCCACCGAGAGTTAAAATTCGTACATTGACGGTAGTTTGCCAAAAAATTCCCATCGAGGGTTCAAATTCGTATAGAGGCGATGGTTTCGAGAAAAAAATTCCAACCTAGTATTAAACCACGTGTATTGACGATTATTTGACAAAAAGATTTCAACAAATAGTTAAAATTTGTATATTGACAGTAGTCTGAAGAAAAAAATTCCCACCGAGAGTTAAAATTCGTACATTTACGATAGATTGACTAAGAATTACCAACAAGTGATAAATTTCGTATATAGCCGATAGTTTGAAGAAAAAAATTCCAACCTAGAGTTAAAGTTCGTATAATGACGATTGTTTGACCAAAGGATTTCAATCAAGACTTAAATTTTGAATATTGACAGTAGTTTGAAGAAAAAAGTGCTCACCGAGAGTTAAAATTCGTACATTGACGGTAGTTTGCCAAAAAATTCCCATGGAGAGTTAAAATTCGTATACAGGCGATGGTCTCGAGAAAAAAATTCCAACTTAGTATTAAACCACGTGTATTGTCGATTGTTTGACAAAAAGATTTCAACAAATAGTTAAAATTTGTGCATTGATAGTAGTCTGAAGAAAAAAATTCCCACCGAGAGTTAAAATTCGTACATTTACGATAGTTTGACTAAGAATTCCCAACAAGAGATAAATTTCGTATATAGACGATAGTTTGAAGAAAAAAATTCCAACCTAGAGTTAAAGTTCGTATAATGACGATTGTTTGACAAAAAGATTTCAATCAAGACTTAAAATTTGAATATTGACAGTAGTTTGAAGAAAAAAGTGCCCACCGAGAGATAAAATTCGTACATTGACGGTAGTTTGCCAAAAAATTCCCATCGAGAGTTAAAATTCGTATAGAGGCGATGGTTTCGAGAAAAAAATTCCAACCTAGTATTAAACCACGTGTATTGACGATTGTTTGACAAAAAGATTTCAACAAATAGTTAAAATTTGTATATTGACAGTAGTCTGAAGAAAAAAATTCCCACCGAGAGTTAAAATTCGTACATTGACGGTAGTTTGCCAAACAATTCCCATCGAGAGTTAAAATTCGTATATAGTCGATAGTTTGGAGAAAAAAATTCCAACCTAGTATTATAATTCGTGTATTGACGATAGTTTGACAAAAAGATTTCAACAAATAGTTAAAATTTGTATATTGACAGTAGTCTGAAGAAAAAAATTCCCACCGAGAGTTAAAATTCGTACATTTACGATAGTTTGACTAAGAATTCCCAACAAGAGATAAATTTCGTATATAGACGATAGTTTGAAGAAAAAAATTCCAACCTAGAGTTAAAGTTCGTATAATGACGATTGTTTGACAAAAAGATTTCAATCGAGACTTAAAATTTGAATATTGACAGTAGTTTGCAGAAGAAAGTGCCCACCGAGAGTTAAAATTCTGACATTGACGGTAGTTTGATCAAAAAATTCCCAAGGAGAGTTAAAATTCGTATATAGACGATAGTTTGACTAAGAATTCCCAACAAGATATAAATTTCGTATATAGACGATAGTTTGAAGAAAAAAATTCCAACCTAGAGTTAAAGTTCGTATAATGACGATTGTTTGACAAAAAGATTTCAATCAAGACTTAAAATTTGAATATTGACAGTAGTTTGCAGAAGAAAGTGCCCACCGAGAGTTAAAATTCGTACATTGACGGTAGTTTGATCAAAAAATTCCCATGGAGAGTTAAAATTCGTATATAGGCGATGGTTTCGAGAAAAAAATTCCAACTTAGTATTAGACCACGTGTATTGTCGATTGTTTGACAAAAAGATTTCAACAAATAGTTAAAATTTGTACATTGATAGTAGTCTGAAGAAAAAAATTCCCACCGAGAGTTAAAATTCGTACATTTACGATAGTTTGACTAAGTATTCCCAACAAGAGATAAATTTCGTATATAGACGATAGTTTGAAGAAAAAAATTCCAACCTAGAGTTAAAGTTCGTATAATGACGATTGTTTGACAAAAAGATTTCAATCGAGACTTAAAATTTGAATATTGACAGTAGTTTGCAGAAGAAAGTGCCCACCGAGAGTTAAAATTCGTACATTGACGGTAGTTTGATCAAAAAATTCCCATGGAGAGTTAAAATTCGTATATAGACGTTAGTTTGACTAAGAATTCCCAACAAGATATAAATTTCGTATATAGACGATAGTTTGAAAAAAAAATTCCAACCTAGAGTTAAAGTTCGTATAATGACGATTGTTTGACAAAAAGAATTCAATCAAGACTTAAAATTTGAATATTGACAGTAGTTTGCAGGAAAAAGTGCCCACCGAGAGTTAAAATTCGTACATTGACGGTAGTTTGCCAAAAAATTCCCATCGAGGGTTCAAATTCGTATAGAGGCGATGGTTTCGAGAAAAAAATTCCAACCTAGTATTAAACCACGTGTATTGACGATTGTTTGACAAAAAGATTTCAACAAATAGTTAAAATTTGTATATTGACAGTAGTCTGAAGAAAAAAATTCCCACCTAGAGTTAAAATTCGTACATTTACGATAGTTTGACTAAGAATTACCAACAAGTGATAAATTTCGTATATAGCCGATAGTTTGAAGAAAAAAATTCCAACCTAGAGTTAAAGTTCGTATAATGACGATTGTTTGACAAAAAGATTTCAATCAAGACTTAAAATTTGAATATTGACAGTAGTTTGCAGAAAAAAGTGCCCACCGAGAGTTAAAATTCGTACATTTACGATAGTGTGACTAAGAATTCCCAACAAGAGATAAATTTCGTATATAGACGATAGTTTGAAGAAAAAAATTCCAATCTAGAGTTAAAGTTCGTATAATGACGATTGTTTGACAAAAAGATTTCAATCGAGACTTAAAATTTGAATATTGACAGTAGTTTGCAGAAGAAAGTGCCCACCGAGAGTTAAAATTCTGACATTGACGGTAGTTTGATCAAAAAATTCCCAAGGAGAGTTAAAATTCGTATATAGACGATAGTTTGACTAAGAATTCCCAACAAGATATAAGTTTCGTATATAGACGATAGTTTGAAGAAAAAAATTCCAACCTAGAGTTAAAGTTCGTATAATGACGATTGTTTGACAAAAAGATTTCAATCAAGACTTAAAATTTGAATATTGACAGTAGTTTGCAGAAAAAAGTGCCCACCGAGATTTAAAATTCTGACATTGACGGTAGTTTGATCAAAAAATTCCCATGGAGAGTTAAAATTCGTATATAGACGATAGTTTGACTAAGAATTCCCAACAAGATATAAATTTCGTATATAGACGATAGTTTGAAGAAAAAAATTCCAACCTAGAGTTAAAGTTCGTATAATGACGATTGTTTGACAAAAAGATTTCAATCAAGACTTAAAATTTGAATATTGACAGTAGTTTGCAGAAGAAAGTGCCCACCGAGAGTTAAAATTCGTACATTGACGGTAGTTTGATCAAAAAATTCCCATGGAGAGTTAAAATTCGTATATAGACGATAGTTTGAAGAAAAAAATTCCAACCTAGAGTTAAAGTTCGTATAATGACGATTGTTTGACAAAAAGAATTCAATCAAGACTTAAAATTTGAATATTGACAGTAGTTTGAAGAAAAAAGTGCCCACCGAGAGTTAAAATTCGTACATTGACGGTAGTTTGCCAAAAAATTCCCATCGAGAGTTAAAATTCGTACAGAGGCGATGGTTTCGAGAAAAAAATTCCAACCTAGTATTAAACCACGTGTATTGACGATTGTTTGACAAAAAGATTTCAACAAATAGTTAAAATTTGTATATTGACAGTAGTCTGAAGAAAAAAATTCCCACCTAGAGTTAAAATTCGTACATTTACGATAGTTTGACTAAGAATTCCCAACAAGAGATAAATTTCGTATATAGACGATAGTTTGAAGAAAAAAATTCCAACCTAGAGTTAAAGTTCGTATAATGACGATTGTTTGACAAAAAGATTTCAATCGAGACTTAAAATTTGAATATTGACAGTAGTTTGCAGAAGAAAGTGCCCACCGAGAGTTAAAATTCGTACATTGACGGTAGTTTGATCAAAAAATTCCCATGGAGAGTTAAAATTCGTATATAGACGATAGTTTGACTAAGAATTCCCAACAAGATATAAATTTCGTATATAGACGATAGTTTGAAGAAAAAAATTCCAACCTAGAGTTAAAGTTCGTATAATGACGATTGTTTGACAAAAAGATTTCAATCAAGACTTAAAATTTGAATATTGACAGTAGTTTGCAGAAGAAAGTGCCCACCGAGAGTTAAAATTCGTACATTGACGGTAGTTTGATCAAAAAATTCCCATGGAGAGTTAAAATTCGTATATAGACGATAGTTTGAAGAAAAAAATTCCAACCTAGAGTTAAAGTTCGTATAATGACGATTGTTTGACAAAAAGAATTCAATCAAGACTTAAAATTTGAATATTGACAGTAGTTTGAAGAAAAAAGTGCCCACCGAGAGTTAAAATTCGTACATTGACGGTAGTTTGCCAAAAAATTCCCATCGAGAGTTAAAATTCGTACAGAGGCGATGGTTTCGAGAAAAAAATTCCAACCTAGTATTAAACCACGTGTATTGACGATTGTTTGACAAAAAGATTTCAACAAATAGTTAAAATTTGTATATTGACAGTAGTCTGAAGAAAAAAATTCCCACCTAGAGTTAAAATTCGTACATTTACGATAGTTTGACTAAGAATTCCCAACAAGAGATAAATTTCGTATATAGACGATAGTTTGAAGAAAAAAATTCCAACCTAGAGTTAAAGTTCGTATAATGACGATTGTTTGACAAAAAGATTTCAATCGAGACTTAAAATTTGAATATTGACAGTAGTTTGCAGAAGAAAGTGCCCACCGAGAGTTAAAATTCGTACATTGACGGTAGTTTGATCAAAAAATTCCCATGGAGAGTTAAAATTCGTATATAGACGATAGTTTGAAGAAAAAAATTCCAACCTAGAGTTAAAGTTCGTATAATGACGATTGTTTGACAAAAAGAATTCAATCAAGACTTAAAATTTGAAAATTGACAGTAGTTTGCAGAAAAAAGTGCCCACCGAGAGTTAAAATTCGTACATTGACGGTAGTTTGCCAAAAAATTCCCATCGAGGGTTCAAATTCGTATAGAGGCGATGGTTTCGAGAAAAAAATTCCAACCTAGTATTAAACCACGTGTATTGACGATTATTTGACCAAAAGATTTCAACAAATAGTTAAAATTTGTATATTGACAGTAGTCTGAAGAAAAAAATTCCCACCGAGAGTTAAAATTCGTACATTTACGATAGATTGACTAAGAATTACCAACAAGTGATAAATTTCGTATATAGCCGATAGTTTGAAGAAAAAAATTCCAACCTAGAGTTAAAGTTCGTATAATGACGATTGTTTGACCAAAGGATTTCAATCAAGACTTAAAATTTGAATATTGACAGTAGTTTGAAGAAAAAAGTGCTCACCGAGAGTTAAAATTCGTACATTGACGGTAGTTTGCCAAAAAATTCCCATGGAGAGTTAAAATTCGTATATAGGCGATGGTTTCGAGAAAAAAATTCCAACTTAGTATTAAACCACGTGTAGTGTCGATTGTTTGACAAAAAGATTTCAACAAATAGTTAAAATTTGTACATTGATAGTAGTCTGAAGAAAAAAATTCCCACCGAGAGTTAAAATTCGTACATTTACGATAGTTTGACTAAGAATTCCCAACAAGAGATAAATTTCGTATATAGACGATAGTTTGAAGAAAAAAATTCCAACCTAGAGTTAAAGTTCGTATAATGACGATTGTTTGACAAAAAGATTTCAATCAAGACTTAAAATTTGAATATTGACAGTAGTTTGCAGAAAAAAGTGCTCACCGAGAGTTAAAATTCGTACATTGACGGTAGTTTGCCAAAAAATTCCCATGGAGAGTTAAAATTCGTATATAGGCGATGGTTTCGAGAAAAAAATTCCAACTTAGTATTAAACCACGTGTATTGTCGATTGTTTGACAAAAAGATTTCAACAAATAGTTAAAATTTGTGCATTGATAGTAGTCTGAAGAAAAAAATTCCCACCGAGAGTTAAAATTCGTACATTTACGATAGTTTGACTAAGAATTCCCAACAAGAGATAAATTTCGTATATAGACGATAGTTTGAAGAAAAAAATTCCAACCTAGAGTTAAAGTTCGTATAATGACGATTGTTTGACAAAAAGATTTCAATCAAGACTTAAAATTTGAATATTGACAGTAGTTTGCAGAAGAAAGTGCCCACCGAGAGTTAAAATTCGTACATTTACGATAGTTTGACTAAGTATTCCCAACAAGAGATAAATTTCGTATATAGACGATAGTTTGAAGAAAAAAATTCCAACCTAGAGTTAAAGTTCGTATAATGACGATTGTTTGACAAAAAGATTTCAATCGAGACTTAAAATTTGAATATTGACAGTAGTTTGCAGAAGAAAGTGCCCACCGAGAGTTAAAATTCGTACATTGACGGTAGTTTGATCAAAAAATTCCCATGGAGAGTTAAAATTCGTATATAGACGTTAGTTTGACTAAGAATTCCCAACAAGATATAAATTTCGTATATAGACGATAGTTTGAAAAAAAAATTCCAACCTAGAGTTAAAGTTCGTATAATGACGATTGTTTGACAAAAAGAATTCAATCAAGACTTAAAATTTGAATATTGACAGTAGTTTGCAGGAAAAAGTGCCCACCGAGAGTTAAAATTCGTACATTGACGGTAGTTTGCCAAAAAATTCCCATCGAGGGTTCAAATTCGTATAGAGGCGATGGTTTCGAGAAAAAAATTCCAACCTAGTATTAAACCACGTGTATTGACGATTGTTTGACAAAAAGATTTCAACAAATAGTTAAAATTTGTATATTGACAGTAGTCTGAAGAAAAAAATTCCCACCTAGAGTTAAAATTCGTACATTTACGATAGTTTGACTAAGAATTACCAACAAGTGATAAATTTCGTATATAGCCGATAGTTTGAAGAAAAAAATTCCAACCTAGAGTTAAAGTTCGTATAATGACGATTGTTTGACAAAAAGATTTCAGTCAAGACTTAAAATTTGAATATTGACAGTAGTTTGCAGAAAAAAGTGCCCACCGAGAGTTAAAATTCGTACATTTACGATAGTGTGACTAAGAATTCCCAACAAGAGATAAATTTCGTATATAGACGATAGTTTGAAGAAAAAAATTCCAATCTAGAGTTAAAGTTCGTATAATGACGATTGTTTGACAAAAAGATTTCAATCGAGACTTAAAATTTGAATATTGACAGTAGTTTGCAGAAGAAAGTGCCCACCGAGAGTTAAAATTCTGACATTGACGGTAGTTTGATCAAAAAATTCCCAAGGAGAGTTAAAATTCGTATATAGACGATAGTTTGACTAAGAATTCCCAACAAGATATAAGTTTCGTATATAGACGATAGTTTGAAGAAAAAAATTCCAACCTAGAGTTAAAGTTCGTATAATGACGATTGTTTGACAAAAAGATTTCAATCAAGACTTAAAATTTGAATATTGACAGTAGTTTGCAGAAAAAAGTGCCCACCGAGATTTAAAATTCTGACATTGACGGTAGTTTGATCAAAAAATTCCCATGGAGAGTTAAAATTCGTATATAGACGATAGTTTGACTAAGAATTCCCAACAAGATATAAATTTCGTATATAGACGATAGTTTGAAGAAAAAAATTCCAACCTAGAGTTAAAGTTCGTATAATGACGATTGTTTGACAAAAAGATTTCAATCAAGACTTAAAATTTGAATATTGACAGTAGTTTGCAGAAGAAAGTGCCCACCGAGAGTTAAAATTCGTACATTGACGGTAGTTTGATCAAAAAATTCCCATGGAGAGTTAAAATTCGTATATAGACGATAGTTTGAAGAAAAAAATTCCAACCTAGAGTTAAAGTTCGTATAATGACGATTGTTTGACAAAAAGAATTCAATCAAGACTTAAAATTTGAATATTGACAGTAGTTTGAAGAAAAAAGTGCCCACCGAGAGTTAAAATTCGTACATTGACGGTAGTTTGCCAAAAAATTCCCATCGAGAGTTAAAATTCGTACAGAGGCGATGGTTTCGAGAAAAAAATTCCAACCTAGTATTAAACCACGTGTATTGACGATTGTTTGACAAAAAGATTTCAACAAATAGTTAAAATTTGTATATTGACAGTAGTCTGAAGAAAAAAATTCCCACCTAGAGTTAAAATTCGTACATTTACGATAGTTTGACTAAGAATTCCCAACAAGAGATAAATTTCGTATATAGACGATAGTTTGAAGAAAAAAATTCCAACCTAGAGTTAAAGTTCGTATAATGACGATTGTTTGACAAAAAGATTTCAATCGAGACTTAAAATTTGAATATTGACAGTAGTTTGCAGAAGAAAGTGCCCACCGAGAGTTAAAATTCGTACATTGACGGTAGTTTGATCAAAAAATTCCCATGGAGAGTTAAAATTCGTATATAGACGATAGTTTGACTAAGAATTCCCAACAAGATATAAATTTCGTATATAGACGATAGTTTGAAGAAAAAAATTCCAACCTAGAGTTAAAGTTCGTATAATGACGATTGTTTGACAAAAAGATTTCAATCAAGACTTAAAATTTGAATATTGACAGTAGTTTGCAGAAGAAAGTGCCCACCGAGAGTTAAAATTCGTACATTGACGGTAGTTTGATCAAAAAATTCCCATGGAGAGTTAAAATTCGTATATAGACGATAGTTTGAAGAAAAAAATTCCAACCTAGAGTTAAAGTTCGTATAATGACGATTGTTTGACAAAAAGAATTCAATCAAGACTTAAAATTTGAATATTGACAGTAGTTTGAAGAAAAAAGTGCCCACCGAGAGTTAAAATTCGTACATTGACGGTAGTTTGCCAAAAAATTCCCATCGAGAGTTAAAATTCGTACAGAGGCGATGGTTTCGAGAAAAAAATTCCAACCTAGTATTAAACCACGTGTATTGACGATTGTTTGACAAAAAGATTTCAACAAATAGTTAAAATTTGTATATTGACAGTAGTCTGAAGAAAAAAATTCCCACCTAGAGTTAAAATTCGTACATTTACGATAGTTTGACTAAGAATTCCCAACAAGAGATAAATTTCGTATATAGACGATAGTTTGAAGAAAAAAATTCCAACCTAGAGTTAAAGTTCGTATAATGACGATTGTTTGACAAAAAGATTTCAATCGAGACTTAAAATTTGAATATTGACAGTAGTTTGCAGAAGAAAGTGCCCACCGAGAGTTAAAATTCGTACATTGACGGTAGTTTGATCAAAAAATTCCCATGGAGAGTTAAAATTCGTATATAGACGATAGTTTGAAGAAAAAAATTCCAACCTAGAGTTAAAGTTCGTATAATGACGATTGTTTGACAAAAAGAATTCAATCAAGACTTAAAATTTGAAAATTGACAGTAGTTTGCAGAAAAAAGTGCCCACCGAGAGTTAAAATTCGTACATTGACGGTAGTTTGCCAAAAAATTCCCATCGAGGGTTCAAATTCGTATAGAGGCGATGGTTTCGAGAAAAAAATTCCAACCTAGTATTAAACCACGTGTATTGACGATTATTTGACAAAAAGATTTCAACAAATAGTTAAAATTTGTATATTGACAGTAGTCTGAAGAAAAAAATTCCCACCGAGAGTTAAAATTCGTACATTTACGATAGATTGACTAAGAATTACCAACAAGTGATAAATTTCGTATATAGCCGATAGTTTGAAGAAAAAAATTCCAACCTAGAGTTAAAGTTCGTATAATGACGATTGTTTGACCAAAGGATTTCAATCAAGACTTAAAATTTGAATATTGACAGTAGTTTGAAGAAAAAAGTGCTCACCGAGAGTTAAAATTCGTACATTGACGGTAGTTTGCCAAAAAATTCCCATGGAGAGTTAAAATTCGTATATAGGCGATGGTTTCGAGAAAAAAATTCCAACTTAGTATTAAACCACGTGTAGTGTCGATTGTTTGACAAAAAGATTTCAACAAATAGTTAAAATTTGTACATTGATAGTAGTCTGAAGAAAAAAATTCCCACCGAGAGTTAAAATTCGTACATTTACGATAGTTTGACTAAGAATTCCCAACAAGAGATAAATTTCGTATATAGACGATAGTTTGAAGAAAAAAATTCCAACCTAGAGTTAAAGTTCGTATAATGACGATTGTTTGACAAAAAGATTTCAATCAAGACTTAAAATTTGAATATTGACAGTAGTTTGCAGAAAAAAGTGCTCACCGAGAGTTAAAATTCGTACATTGACGGTAGTTTGCCAAAAAATTCCCATGGAGAGTTAAAATTCGTATATAGGCGATGGTTTCGAGAAAAAAATTCCAACTTAGTATTAAACCACGTGTATTGTCGATTGTTTGACAAAAAGATTTCAACAAATAGTTAAAATTTGTGCATTGATAGTAGTCTGAAGAAAAAAATTCCCACCGAGAGTTAAAATTCGTACATTTACGATAGTTTGACTAAGAATTCCCAACAAGAGATAAATTTCGTATATAGACGATAGTTTGAAGAAAAAAATTCCAACCTAGAGTTAAAGTTCGTATAATGACGATTGTTTGACAAAAAGATTTCAATCAAGACTTAAAATTTGAATATTGACAGTAGTTTGCAGAAGAAAGTGCCCACCGAGAGTTAAAATTCGTACATTGACGGTAGTTTGATCAAAAAATTCCCATGGAGAGTTAAAATTCGTATATAGACGATAGTTTGAAGAAAAAAATTCCAACCTACAGTTAAAGTTCGTATAATGACGATTGTTTGACAAAAAGAATTCAATCAAGACTTAAAATTTGAATATTCACAGTAGTTTGCAGAAAAAAGTGCTCACCGAGAGTTAAAATTCGTACATTGACGGTAGTTTGCCAAAAAATTCCCATCGAGGGTTCAAATTCGTATAGAGGCGATGGTTTCGAGAAAAAAATTCCAACCTAGTATTAAACCACGTGTATTGACGATTGTTTGACAAAAAGATTTCAACAAATAGTTAAAATTTGTACATTGACAGTAGTCTGAAGAAAAAAATTCCCACCGAGAGTTAAAATTCGTACATTGACGGTAGATTGATCAAAAAATTCCCATGGAGAGTTAAAATTCGTATATAGACGATAGTTTGACTAAGAATTCCCAACAAGATATAAATTTCGTATATAGACGATAGTTTGAAGAAAAAAATTCCAACCTAGAGTTAAAGTTCGTATAATGACGATTGTTTGACAAAAAGATTTCAATCAAGACTTAAAATTTGAATATTGACAGTAGTTTGCAGAAAAAAGTGCCCACCGAGAGTTAAAATTCGTACATTGACGGTAGTTTGCCAAAAAATTCCCATCGAGGGTTCAAATTCGTATAGAGGCGATGGTTTCGAGAAAAAAATTCCAACCTAGTATTAAACCACGTGTATTGACGATTGTTTGACAAAAAGATTTCAACAAATAGTTAAAATTTGTACATTGACAGTAGTCTGAAGAAAAAAATTCCCACCGAGAGTTAAAATTCGTACATTGACGGTAGATTGATCAAAAAATTCCCATGGAGAGTTAAAATTCGTATATAGACGATAGTTTGACTAAAAATTCCCAACAAGATATAAATTTCGTATATAGACGATAGTTTGAAGAAAAAAATTCCAACCTAGAGTTAAAGTTCGTATAATGACGATTGTTTGACAAAAAGATTTCAATCAAGACTTAAAATTTGAATATTGACAGTAGTTTGCAGAAGAAAGTGCCCACCAAGAGTTAAAATTCGTACATTGACGGTAGTTTGATCAAAAAATTCCCATGGAGAGTTAAAATTCGTATATAGACGATAGTTAGAAGAAAAAAATTCCAACCTAGAGTTAAAGTTCGTATAATGACGATTGTTTGACAAAAAGAATTCAATCAAGACTTAAAATTTGAATATTGACAGTAGTTTGAAGAAAAAAGTGCCCACCGAGAGATAAAATTCGTACATTGACGGTAGTTTGCCAAAAAATTCCCATCGAGAGTTAAAATTCGTATAGAGGCGATGGTTTCGAGAAAAAAATTCCAACCTAGTATTAAACCACGTGTATTGACGATTGTTTGACAAAAAGATTTCAACAAATAGTTAAAATTTGTATATTGACAGTAGTCTGAAGAAAAAAATTCCCACCGAGAGTTAAAATTCGTACATTGACGGTAGTTTGCCAAACAATTCCCATCGAGAGTTAAAATTCGTATATAGTCGATAGTTTGGAGAAAAAAATTCCAACCTAGTATTATAATTCGTGTATTGACGATAGTTTGACAAAAAGATTTCAACAAATAGTTAAAATTTGTATATTGACAGTAGTCTGAAGAAAAAAATTCCCACCGAGAGTTAAAATTCGTACATTTACGATAGTTTGACTAAGAATTCCCAACAAGAGATAAATTTCGTATATAGACGATAGTTTGAAGAAAAAAATTCCAACCTAGAGTTAAAGTTCGTATAATGACGATTGTTTGACAAAAAGATTTCAATCGAGACTTAAAATTTGAATATTGACAGTAGTTTGCAGAAGAAAGTGCCCACCGAGAGTTAAAATTCTGACATTGACGGTAGTTTGATCAAAAAATTCCCAAGGAGAGTTAAAATTCGTATATAGACGATAGTTTGACTAAGAATTCCCAACAAGATATAAATTTCGTATATAGACGATAGTTTGAAGAAAAAAATTCCAACCTAGAGTTAAAGTTCGTATAATGACGATTGTTTGACAAAAAGATTTCAATCAAGACTTAAAATTTGAATATTGACAGTAGTTTGCAGAAGAAAGTGCCCACCGAGAGTTAAAATTCGTACATTGACGGTAGTTTGATCAAAAAATTCCCATGGAGAGTTAAAATTCGTATATAGGCGATGGTTTCGAGAAAAAAATTCCAACTTAGTATTAGACCACGTGTATTGTCGATTGTTTGACAAAAAGATTTCAACAAATAGTTAAAATTTGTACATTGATAGTAGTCTGAAGAAAAAAATTCCCACCGAGAGTTAAAATTCGTACATTTACGATAGTTTGACTAAGTATTCCCAACAAGAGATAAATTTCGTATATAGACGATAGTTTGAAGAAAAAAATTCCAACCTAGAGTTAAAGTTCGTATAATGACGATTGTTTGACAAAAAGATTTCAATCGAGACTTAAAATTTGAATATTGACAGTAGTTTGCAGAAGAAAGTGCCCACCGAGAGTTAAAATTCGTACATTGACGGTAGTTTGATCAAAAAATTCCCATGGAGAGTTAAAATTCGTATATAGACGTTAGTTTGACTAAGAATTCCCAACAAGATATAAATTTCGTATATAGACGATAGTTTGAAAAAAAAATTCCAACCTAGAGTTAAAGTTCGTATAATGACGATTGTTTGACAAAAAGAATTCAATCAAGACTTAAAATTTGAATATTGACAGTAGTTTGCAGGAAAAAGTGCCCACCGAGAGTTAAAATTCGTACATTGACGGTAGTTTGCCAAAAAATTCCCATCGAGGGTTCAAATTCGTATAGAGGCGATGGTTTCGAGAAAAAAATTCCAACCTAGTATTAAACCACGTGTATTGACGATTGTTTGACAAAAAGATTTCAACAAATAGTTAAAATTTGTATATTGACAGTAGTCTGAAGAAAAAAATTCCCACCTAGAGTTAAAATTCGTACATTTACGATAGTTTGACTAAGAATTACCAACAAGTGATAAATTTCGTATATAGCCGATAGTTTGAAGAAAAAAATTCCAACCTAGAGTTAAAGTTCGTATAATGACGATTGTTTGACAAAAAGATTTCAATCAAGACTTAAAATTTGAATATTGACAGTAGTTTGCAGAAAAAAGTGCCCACCGAGAGTTAAAATTCGTACATTTACGATAGTGTGACTAAGAATTCCCAACAAGAGATAAATTTCGTATATAGACGATAGTTTGAAGAAAAAAATTCCAATCTAGAGTTAAAGTTCGTATAATGACGATTGTTTGACAAAAAGATTTCAATCGAGACTTAAAATTTGAATATTGACAGTAGTTTGCAGAAGAAAGTGCCCACCGAGAGTTAAAATTCTGACATTGACGGTAGTTTGATCAAAAAATTCCCAAGGAGAGTTAAAATTCGTATATAGACGATAGTTTGACTAAGAATTCCCAACAAGATATAAGTTTCGTATATAGACGATAGTTTGAAGAAAAAAATTCCAACCTAGAGTTAAAGTTCGTATAATGACGATTGTTTGACAAAAAGATTTCAATCAAGACTTAAAATTTGAATATTGACAGTAGTTTGCAGAAGAAAGTGCCCACCAAGAGTTAAAATTCGTACATTGACGGTAGTTTGATCAAAAAATTCCCATGGAGAGTTAAAATTCGTATATAGACGATAGTTAGAAGAAAAAAATTCCAACCTAGAGTTAAAGTTCGTATAATGACGATTGTTTGACAAAAAGAATTCAATCAAGACTTAAAATTTGAATATTGACAGTAGTTTGAAGAAAAAAGTGCCCACCGAGAGATAAAATTCGTACATTGACGGTAGTTTGCCAAAAAATTCCCATCGAGAGTTAAAATTCGTATAGAGGCGATGGTTTCGAGAAAAAAATTCCAACCTAGTATTAAACCACGTGTATTGACGATTGTTTGACAAAAAGATTTCAACAAATAGTTAAAATTTGTATATTGACAGTAGTCTGAAGAAAAAAATTCCCACCGAGAGTTAAAATTCGTACATTGACGGTAGTTTGCCAAACAATTCCCATCGAGAGTTAAAATTCGTATATAGTCGATAGTTTGGAGAAAAAAATTCCAACCTAGTATTATAATTCGTGTATTGACGATAGTTTGACAAAAAGATTTCAACAAATAGTTAAAATTTGTATATTGACAGTAGTCTGAAGAAAAAAATTCCCACCGAGAGTTAAAATTCGTACATTTACGATAGTTTGACTAAGAATTCCCAACAAGAGATAAATTTCGTATATAGACGATAGTTTGAAGAAAAAAATTCCAACCTAGAGTTAAAGTTCGTATAATGACGATTGTTTGACAAAAAGATTTCAATCGAGACTTAAAATTTGAATATTGACAGTAGTTTGCAGAAGAAAGTGCCCACCGAGAGTTAAAATTCTGACATTGACGGTAGTTTGATCAAAAAATTCCCAAGGAGAGTTAAAATTCGTATATAGACGATAGTTTGACTAAGAATTCCCAACAAGATATAAATTTCGTATATAGACGATAGTTTGAAGAAAAAAATTCCAACCTAGAGTTAAAGTTCGTATAATGACGATTGTTTGACAAAAAGATTTCAATCAAGACTTAAAATTTGAATATTGACAGTAGTTTGCAGAAGAAAGTGCCCACCGAGAGTTAAAATTCGTACATTGACGGTAGTTTGATCAAAAAATTCCCATGGAGAGTTAAAATTCGTATATAGGCGATGGTTTCGAGAAAAAAATTCCAACTTAGTATTAGACCACGTGTATTGTCGATTGTTTGACAAAAAGATTTCAACAAATAGTTAAAATTTGTACATTGATAGTAGTCTGAAGAAAAAAATTCCCACCGAGAGTTAAAATTCGTACATTTACGATAGTTTGACTAAGTATTCCCAACAAGAGATAAATTTCGTATATAGACGATAGTTTGAAGAAAAAAATTCCAACCTAGAGTTAAAGTTCGTATAATGACGATTGTTTGACAAAAAGATTTCAATCGAGACTTAAAATTTGAATATTGACAGTAGTTTGCAGAAGAAAGTGCCCACCGAGAGTTAAAATTCGTACATTGACGGTAGTTTGATCAAAAAATTCCCATGGAGAGTTAAAATTCGTATATAGACGTTAGTTTGACTAAGAATTCCCAACAAGATATAAATTTCGTATATAGACGATAGTTTGAAAAAAAAATTCCAACCTAGAGTTAAAGTTCGTATAATGACGATTGTTTGACAAAAAGAATTCAATCAAGACTTAAAATTTGAATATTGACAGTAGTTTGCAGGAAAAAGTGCCCACCGAGAGTTAAAATTCGTACATTGACGGTAGTTTGCCAAAAAATTCCCATCGAGGGTTCAAATTCGTATAGAGGCGATGGTTTCGAGAAAAAAATTCCAACCTAGTATTAAACCACGTGTATTGACGATTGTTTGACAAAAAGATTTCAACAAATAGTTAAAATTTGTATATTGACAGTAGTCTGAAGAAAAAAATTCCCACCTAGAGTTAAAATTCGTACATTTACGATAGTTTGACTAAGAATTACCAACAAGTGATAAATTTCGTATATAGCCGATAGTTTGAAGAAAAAAATTCCAACCTAGAGTTAAAGTTCGTATAATGACGATTGTTTGACAAAAAGATTTCAATCAAGACTTAAAATTTGAATATTGACAGTAGTTTGCAGAAAAAAGTGCCCACCGAGAGTTAAAATTCGTACATTTACGATAGTGTGACTAAGAATTCCCAACAAGAGATAAATTTCGTATATAGACGATAGTTTGAAGAAAAAAATTCCAATCTAGAGTTAAAGTTCGTATAATGACGATTGTTTGACAAAAAGATTTCAATCGAGACTTAAAATTTGAATATTGACAGTAGTTTGCAGAAGAAAGTGCCCACCGAGAGTTAAAATTCTGACATTGACGGTAGTTTGATCAAAAAATTCCCAAGGAGAGTTAAAATTCGTATATAGACGATAGTTTGACTAAGAATTCCCAACAAGATATAAGTTTCGTATATAGACGATAGTTTGAAGAAAAAAATTCCAACCTAGAGTTAAAGTTCGTATAATGACGATTGTTTGACAAAAAGATTTCAATCAAGACTTAAAATTTGAATATTGACAGTAGTTTGCAGAAGAAAGTGCCCACCGAGAGTTAAAATTCGTACATTGACGGTAGTTTGATCAAAAAATTCCCATGGAGAGTTAAAATTCGTATATAGGCGATGGTTTCGAGAAAAAAATTCCAACTTAGTATTAGACCACGTGTATTGTCGATTGTTTGACAAAAAGATTTCAACAAATAGTTAAAATTTGTACATTGATAGTAGTCTGAAGAAAAAAATTCCCACCGAGAGTTAAAATTCGTACATTTACGATAGTTTGACTAAGTATTCCCAACAAGAGATAAATTTCGTATATAGACGATAGTTTGAAGAAAAAAATTCCAACCTAGAGTTAAAGTTCGTATAATGACGATTGTTTGACAAAAAGATTTCAATCGAGACTTAAAATTTGAATATTGACAGTAGTTTGCAGAAGAAAGTGCCCACCGAGAGTTAAAATTCGTACATTGACGGTAGTTTGATCAAAAAATTCCCATGGAGAGTTAAAATTCGTATATAGACGTTAGTTTGACTAAGAATTCCCAACAAGATATAAATTTCGTATATAGACGATAGTTTGAAAAAAAAATTCCAACCTAGAGTTAAAGTTCGTATAATGACGATTGTTTGACAAAAAGAATTCAATCAAGACTTAAAATTTGAATATTGACAGTAGTTTGCAGGAAAAAGTGCCCACCGAGAGTTAAAATTCGTACATTGACGGTAGTTTGCCAAAAAATTCCCATCGAGGGTTCAAATTCGTATAGAGGCGATGGTTTCGAGAAAAAAATTCCAACCTAGTATTAAACCACGTGTATTGACGATTGTTTGACAAAAAGATTTCAACAAATAGTTAAAATTTGTATATTGACAGTAGTCTGAAGAAAAAAATTCCCACCTAGAGTTAAAATTCGTACATTTACGATAGTTTGACTAAGAATTACCAACAAGTGATAAATTTCGTATATAGCCGATAGTTTGAAGAAAAAAATTCCAACCTAGAGTTAAAGTTCGTATAATGACGATTGTTTGACAAAAAGATTTCAATCAAGACTTAAAATTTGAATATTGACAGTAGTTTGCAGAAAAAAGTGCCCACCGAGAGTTAAAATTCGTACATTTACGATAGTGTGACTAAGAATTCCCAACAAGAGATAAATTTCGTATATAGACGATAGTTTGAAGAAAAAAATTCCAATCTAGAGTTAAAGTTCGTATAATGACGATTGTTTGACAAAAAGATTTCAATCGAGACTTAAAATTTGAATATTGACAGTAGTTTGCAGAAGAAAGTGCCCACCGAGAGTTAAAATTCTGACATTGACGGTAGTTTGATCAAAAAATTCCCAAGGAGAGTTAAAATTCGTATATAGACGATAGTTTGACTAAGAATTCCCAACAAGATATAAGTTTCGTATATAGACGATAGTTTGAAGAAAAAAATTCCAACCTAGAGTTAAAGTTCGTATAATGACGATTGTTTGACAAAAAGATTTCAATCAAGACTTAAAATTTGAATATTGACAGTAGTTTGCAGAAAAAAGTGCCCACCGAGATTTAAAATTCTGACATTGACGGTAGTTTGATCAAAAAATTCCCATGGAGAGTTAAAATTCGTATATAGACGATAGTTTGACTAAGAATTCCCAACAAGATATAAATTTCGTATATAGACGATAGTTTGAAGAAAAAAATTCCAACCTAGAGTTAAAGTTCGTATAATGACGATTGTTTGACAAAAAGATTTCAATCAAGACTTAAAATTTGAATATTGACAGTAGTTTGCAGAAGAAAGTGCCCACCGAGAGTTAAAATTCGTACATTGACGGTAGTTTGATCAAAAAATTCCCATGGAGAGTTAAAATTCGTATATAGACGATAGTTTGAAGAAAAAAATTCCAACCTAGAGTTAAAGTTCGTATAATGACGATTGTTTGACAAAAAGAATTCAATCAAGACTTAAAATTTGAATATTGACAGTAGTTTGAAGAAAAAAGTGCCCACCGAGAGTTAAAATTCGTACATTGACGGTAGTTTGCCAAAAAATTCCCATCGAGAGTTAAAATTCGTACAGAGGCGATGGTTTCGAGAAAAAAATTCCAACCTAGTATTAAACCACGTGTATTGACGATTGTTTGACAAAAAGATTTCAACAAATAGTTAAAATTTGTATATTGACAGTAGTCTGAAGAAAAAAATTCCCACCGAGAGTTAAAATTCGTACATTTACGATAGTTTGACTAAGAATTACCAACAAGTGATAAATTTCGTATATAGCCGATAGTTTGAAGAAAAAAATTCCAACCTAGAGTTAAAGTTCGTATAATGACGATTGTTTGACCAAAGGATTTCAATCAAGACTTAAAATTTGAATATTGACAGTAGTTTGAAGAAAAAAGTGCTCACCGAGAGTTAAAATTCGTACATTGGCGGTAGTTTGCCAAAAAATTCCCATGGAGAGTTAAAATTCGTATATAGGCGATGGTTTCGAGAAAAAAATTCCAACTTAGTATTAAACCACGTGTATTGTCGATTGTTTGACAAAAAGATTTCAACAAATAGTTAAAATTTGTGCATTGATAGTAGTCTGAAGAAAAAAATTCCCACCGAGAGTTAAAATTCGTACATTTACGATAGTTTGACTAAGAATTCCCAACAAGAGATAAATTTCGTATATAGACGATAGTTTGAAGAAAAAAATTCCAACCTAGAGTTAAAGTTCGTATAATGACGATTGTTTGACAAAAAGAATTCAATCAAGACTTAAAATTTGAATATTGACAGTAGTTTGAAGAAAAAAGTGCCCACCGAGAGTTAAAATTCGTACATTGACGGTAGTTTGCCAAAAAATTCCCATCGAGAGTTAAAATTCGTACAGAGGCGATGGTTTCGAGAAAAAAATTCCAACCTAGTATTAAACCACGTGTATTGACGATTGTTTGACAAAAAGATTTCAACAAATAGTTAAAATTTGTATATTGACAGTAGTCTGAAGAAAAAAATTCCCACCTAGAGTTAAAATTCGTACATTTACGATAGTTTGACTAAGAATTCCCAACAAGAGATAAATTTCGTATATAGACGATAGTTTGAAGAAAAAAATTCCAACCTAGAGTTAAAGTTCGTATAATGACGATTGTTTGACAAAAAGATTTCAATCGAGACTTAAAATTTGAATATTGACAGTAGTTTGCAGAAGAAAGTGCCCACCGAGAGTTAAAATTCGTACATTGACGGTAGTTTGATCAAAAAATTCCCATGGAGAGTTAAAATTCGTATATAGACGATAGTTTGAAGAAAAAAATTCCAACCTAGAGTTAAAGTTCGTATAATGACGATTGTTTGACAAAAAGAATTCAATCAAGACTTAAAATTTGAATATTGACAGTAGTTTGCAGAAAAAAGTGCCCACCGAGAGTTAAAATTCGTACATTGACGGTAGTTTGCCAAAAAATTCCCATCGAGGGTTCAAATTCGTATAGAGGCGATGGTTTCGAGAAAAAAATTCCAACCTAGTATTAAACCACGTGTATTGACGATTGTTTGACAAAAAGATTTCAACAAATAGTTAAAATTTGTATATTGACAGTAGTCTGAAGAAAAAAATTCCCACCGAGAGTTAAAATTCGTACATTTACGATAGTTTGACTAAGAATTACCAACAAGTGATAAATTTCGTATATAGCCGATAGTTTGAAGAAAAAAATTCCAACCTAGAGTTAAAGTTCGTATAATGACGATTGTTTGACCAAAGGATTTCAATCAAGACTTAAAATTTGAATATTGACAGTAGTTTGAAGAAAAAAGTGCTCACCGAGAGTTAAAATTCGTACATTGGCGGTAGTTTGCCAAAAAATTCCCATGGAGAGTTAAAATTCGTATATAGGCGATGGTTTCGAGAAAAAAATTCCAACTTAGTATTAAACCACGTGTATTGTCGATTGTTTGACAAAAAGATTTCAACAAATAGTTAAAATTTGTGCATTGATAGTAGTCTGAAGAAAAAAATTCCCACCGAGAGTTAAAATTCGTACATTTACGATAGTTTGACTAAGAATTCCCAACAAGAGATAAATTTCGTATATAGACGATAGTTTGAAGAAAAAAATTCCAACCTAGAGTTAAAGTTCGTATAATGACAATTGTTTGACAAAAAGATTTCAATCGAGACTTAAAATTTGAATATTGACAGTAGTTTGCAGAAGAAAGTGCTCACCGAGAGTTAAAATTCGTACATTGACGGTAGTTTGATCAAAAAATTCCCATGGAGAGTTAAAATTCGTATATAGACGATAGTTTGAAGAAAAAAATTCCAACCTAGAGTTAAAGTTCGTATAATGACGATTGTTTGACAAAAAGAATTCAATCAAGATTTAAAATATGAATATTGACAGTAGTTTGCAGAAAAAAGTGCCCACCGAGAGTTAAAATTCTGACATTGACGGTAGTTTGATCAAAAAATTCCCATGGAGAGTTAAAATTCGTATATAGACCGTAGTTTGGAGAAAATAATTCCAACCTAGAGTTATAATTCGTATAATGACGATTGTTTGACCAAAGGATTTCAATCAAGACTTAAAATTTGAATATTGACAGTAGTTTGAAGAAAAAAGTGCTCACCGAGAGTTAAAATTCGTACATTGGCGGTAGTTTGCCAAAAAATTCCCATGGAGAGTTAAAATTCGTATATAGGCGATGGTTTCGAGAAAAAAATTCCAACTTAGTATTAAACCACGTGTATTGTCGATTGTTTGACAAAAAGATTTCAACAAATAGTTAAAATTTGTGCATTGATAGTAGTCTGAAGAAAAAAATTCCCACCGAGAGCTAAAATTCGTACATTTACGATAGTTTGACTAAGAATTCCCAACAAGAGATAAATTTCGTATATAGACGATAGTTTAAAGAAAAAAATTCCAACCTAGAGTTAAAGTTCGTATAATGACAATTGTTTGACAAAAAGATTTCAATCGAGACTTAAAATTTGAATATTGACAGTAGTTTGCAGAAGAAAGTGCCCACCGAGAGTTAAAATTCGTACATTGACGGTAGTTTGATCAAAAAATTCCCATGGAGAGTTAAAATTCGTATATAGACGATAGTTTGAAGAAAAAAATTCCAACCTAGAGTTAAAGTTCGTATAATGACGATTGTTTGACAAAAAGAATTCAATCAAGATTTAAAATATGAATATTGACAGTAGTTTGCAGAAAAAAGTGCCCACCGAGAGTTAAAATTCTGACATTGACGGTAGTTTGATCAAAAAATTCCCATGGAGAGTTAAAATTCGTATATAGACCGTAGTTTGGAGAAAATAATTCCAACCTAGAGTTATAATTCGTATAATGACGATTGTTTGACCAAAGGATTTCAATCAAGACTTAAAATTTGAATATTGACAGTAGTTTGAAGAAAAAAGTGCTCACCGAGAGTTAAAATTCGTACATTGACAGTAGTTTGCCAAAAAATTCCCATGGAGAGTTAAAATTCGTATATAGGCGATGGTTTCGAGAAAAAAATTCCAACTTAGTATTAAACCACGTGTATTGTCGACTGTTTGACAAAAAGATTTCAACAAATAGTTAAAATTTGTACATTGATAGTAGTCTGAAGAAAAAAATTCCCACCGAGAGTTAAAATTCGTACATTTACGATAGTTTGACTAAGAATTCCCAACATGAGATAAATTTCGTATATAGACGATAGTTTGAAGAAAAAAATTCCAACCTAGAGTTAAAGTTCGTATAATGACGATTGTTTGACCAAAGGATTTCAATCAAGACTTAAAATTTGAATATTGACAGTAGTTTGAAGAAAAAAGTGCTCACCGAGAGTTAAAATTCGTACATTGACGGTAGTTTGCCAAAAAATTCCCATGGAGAGTTAAAATTCGTATATAGGCGATGGTTTCGAGAAAAAAATTCCAACTTAGTATTAAACCACGTGTAGTGTCGATTGTTTGACAAAAAGATTTCAACAAATAGTTAAAATTTGTACATTGATAGTAGTCTGAAGAAAAAAATTCCCACCGAGAGTTAAAATTCGTACATTTACGATAGTTTGACTAAGAATTCCCAACAAGAGATAAATTTCGTATATAGACGATAGTTTGAAGAAAAAAATTCCAACCTAGAGTTAAAGTTCGTATAATGACGATTGTTTGACAAAAAGATTTCAATCAAGACTTAAAATTTGAATATTGACAGTAGTTTGCAGAAAAAAGTGCCCACCGAGAGTTAAAATTCTGACATTGACGGTAGTTTGATCAAAAAATTCCCATGGAGAGTTAAAATTCGTATATAGACGATAGTTTGAAGAAAAAAATTCCAACCTAGAGTTAAAGTTCGTATAATGACGATTGTTTGACAAAAAGAATTCAATCAAGACTTAAAATTTGAATATTGACAGTAGTTTGCAGAAAAAAGTGCCCACCGAGAGTTAAAATTCGTACATTGACGGTAGTTTGCCAAAAAATTCCCATCGAGGTTTCAAATTCGTATAGAGGCGATGGTTTCGAGAAAAAAATTCCAACCTAGTATTAAACCACGTGTATTGACGATTGTTTGACAAAAAGATTTCAACAAATAGTTAAAATTTGTATATTGACAGTAGTCTGAAGAAAAAAATTCCCACCGAGAGTTAAAATTCGTACATTTACGATAGTTTGACTAAGAATTACCAACAAGTGATAAATTTCGTATATAGCCGATAGTTTGAAGAAAAAAATTCCAACCTAGAGTTAAAGTTCGTATAATGACGATTGTTTGACCAAAGGATTTCAATCAAGACTTAAAATTTGAATATTGACAGTAGTTTGAAGAAAAAAGTGCTCACCGAGAGTTAAAATTCGTACATTGGCGGTAGTTTGCCAAAAAATTCCCATGGAGAGTTAAAATTCGTATATAGGCGATGGTTTCGAGAAAAAAATTCCAACTTAGTATTAAACCACGTGTATTGTCGATTGTTTGACAAAAAGATTTCAACAAATAGTTAAAATTTGTGCATTGATAGTAGTCTGAAGAAAAAAATTCCCACCGAGAGCTAAAATTCGTACATTTACGATAGTTTGACTAAGAATTCCCAACAAGAGATAAATTTCGTATATAGACGATAGTTTGAAGAAAAAAATTCCAACCTAGAGTTAAAGTTCGTATAATGACGATTGTTTGACCAAAGGATTTCAATCAAGACTTAAAATTTGAATATTGACAGTAGTTTGAAGAAAAAGGTGCTCACCGAGAGTTAAAATTCGTACATTGACGGTAGTTTGCCAAAAAATTCCCATGGAGAGTTAAAATTCGTATATAGGCGATGGTTTCGAGAAAAAAATTCCAACTTAGTATTAAACCACGTGTAGTGTCGATTGTTTGACAAAAAGATTTCAACAAATAGTTAAAATTTGTACATTGATAGTAGTCTGAAGAAAAAAATTCCCACCGAGAGTTAAAATTCGTACATTTACGATAGTTTGACTAAGAATTCCCAACAAGAGATAAATTTCGTATATAGACGATAGTTTGAAGAAAAAAATTCCAACCTAGAGTTAAAGTTCGTATAATGACGATTGTTTGACCAAAGGATTTCAATCAAGACTTAAAATTTGAATATTGACAGTAGTTTGAAGAAAAAAGTGCTCACCGAGAGTTAAAATTCGTACATTGACGGTAGTTTGCCAAAAAATTCCCATGGAGAGTTAAAATTCGTATATAGGCGATGGTTTCGAGAAAAAAATTCCAACTTAGTATTAAACCACGTGTATTGTCGATTGTTTGACAAAAAGATTTCAACAAATAGTTAAAATTTGTGCATTGATAGTAGTCTGAAGAAAAAAATTCCCACCGAGAGTTAAAATTCGTACATTTACGATAGTTTGACTAAGAATTCCCAACAAGAGATAAATTTCGTATATAGACGATAGTTTGAAGAAAAAAATTCCAACCTAGAGTTAAAGTTCGTATAATGACGATTGTTTGACAAAAAGATTTCAATCAAGACTTAAAATTTGAATATTGACAGTAGTTTGCAGAAGAAAGTGCCCACCGAGAGTTAAAATTCGTACATTGACGGTAGTTTGATCAAAAAATTCCCATGGAGAGTTAAAATTCGTATATAGACGATAGTTTGAAGAAAAAAATTCCAACCTACAGTTAAAGTTCGTATAATGACGATTGTTTGACAAAAAGAATTCAATCAAGACTTAAAATTTGAATATTCACAGTAGTTTGCAGAAAAAAGTGCTCACCGAGAGTTAAAATTCGTACATTGACGGTAGTTTGCCAAAAAATTCCCATCGAGGGTTCAAATTCGTATAGAGGCGATGGTTTCGAGAAAAAAATTCCAACCTAGTATTAAACCACGTGTATTGACGATTGTTTGACAAAAAGATTTCAACAAATAGTTAAAATTTGGATATTGACAGTAGTCTGAAGAAAAAAATTCCCACCGAGAGTTAAAATTCGTACATTTACGATAGTTTGACTAAGAATTACCAACAAGTGATAAATTTCGTATATAGCCGATAGTTTGAAGAAAAAAATTCCAACCTAGAGTTAAAGTTCGTATAATGACGATTGTTTGACAAAAAGATTTCAATCAAGACTTAAAATTTGAATATTGACAGTAGTTTGCAGAAGAAAGTGCCCACCGAGAGTTAAAATTCGTACATTGACGGTAGTTTGCCAAAAAATTCCCATGGAGAGTTAAAATTCGTATATAGGCGATGGTTTCGAGAAAAAAATTCCAACTTAGTATTAAACCACGTGTATTGTCGATTGTTTGACAAAAAGATTTCAACAAACAGTTAAAATTTGTACATTGATAGTAGTCTGAAGAAAAAAATTCCCACCGAGAGTTAAAATTCGTACATTTACGATAGTTTGACTAAGAATTCCCAACAAGAGATAAATTTCGTATATAGACGATAGTTTGAAGAAAAAAATTCCAACCTAGAGTTAAAGTTCGTATAATGACGATTGTTTGACCAAAGGATTTCAATCAAGACTTAAAATTTGAATATTGACAGTAGTTTGAAGAAAAAGGTGCTCACCGAGAGTTAAAATTCGTACATTGACGGTAGTTTGCCAAAAAATTCCCATGGAGAGTTAAAATTCGTATATAGGCGATGGTTTCGAGAAAAAAATTCCAACTTAGTATTAAACCACGTGTATTGTCGATTGTTTGACAAAAAGATTTCAACAAATAGTTAAAATTTGTGCATTGATAGTAGTCTGAAGAAAAAAATTCCCACCGAGAGTTAAAATTCGTACATTTACGATAGTTTGACTAAGAATTCCCAACAAGAGATAAATTTCGTATATAGACGATAGTTTGAAGAAAAAAATTCCAACCTAGAGTTAAAGTTCGTATAATGACGATTGTTTGACAAAAAGATTTCAATCAAGACTTAAAATTTGAATATTGACAGTAGTTTGCAGAAGAAAGTGCCCACCGAGAGTTAAAATTCGTACATTGACGGTAGTTTGATCAAAAAATTCCCATGGAGAGTTAAAATTCGTATATAGACGATAGTTTGAAGAAAAAAATTCCAACCTACAGTTAAAGTTCGTATAATGACGATTGTTTGACAAAAAGAATTCAATCAAGACTTAAAATTTGAATATTCACAGTAGTTTGCAGAAAAAAGTGCTCACCGAGAGTTAAAATTCGTACATTGACGGTAGTTTGCCAAAAAATTCCCATCGAGGGTTCAAATTCGTATAGAGGCGATGGTTTCGAGAAAAAAATTCCAACCTAGTATTAAACCACGTGTATTGACGATTGTTTGACAAAAAGATTTCAACAAATAGTTAAAATTTGTATATTGACAGTAGTCTGAAGAAAAAAATTCCCACCGAGAGTTAAAATTCGTACATTTACGATAGTTTGACTAAGAATTACCAACAAGTGATAAATTTCGTATATAGCCGATAGTTTGAAGAGAAAAATTCCAACCTAGAGTTAAAGTTCGTATAATGACGATTGTTTGACAAAAAGATTTCAATCAAGACTTAAAATTTGAATATTGACAGTAGTTTGCAGAAGAAAGTGCCCACCGAGAGTTAAAATTCGTACATTGACGGTAGTTTGCCAAAAAATTCCCATGGAGAGTTAAAATTCGTATATAGGCGATGGTTTCGAGAAAAAAATTCCAACTTAGTATTAAACCACGTGTATTGTCGATTGTTTGACAAAAAGATTTCAACAAATAGTTAAAATTTGTACATTGATAGTAGTCTGAAGAAAAAAATTCCCACCGAGAGTTAAAATTCGTACATTTACGATAGTTTGACTAAGTATTCCCAACAAGAGATAAATTTCGTATATAGACGATAGTTTGAAGAAAAAAATTCCAACCTAGAGTTAAAGTTCGTATAATGACGATTGTTTGACAAAAAGATTTCAATCGAGACTTAAAATTTGAATATTGACAGTAGTTTGCAGAAGAAAGTGCCCACCGAGAGTTAAAATTCGTACATTGACGGTAGTTTGATCAAAAAATTCCCATGGAGAGTTAAAATTCGTATATAGACGTTAGTTTGACTAAGAATTCCCAACAAGATATAAATTTCGTATATAGACGATAGTTTGAAGAAAAAAATTCCAACCTAGAGTTAAAGTTCGTATAATGACGATTGTTTGACAAAAAGAATTCAATCAAGACTTAAAATTTGAATATTGACAGTAGTTTGCAGGAAAAAGTGCCCACCGAGAGTTAAAATTCGTACATTGACGGTAGTTTGCCAAAAAATTCCCATCGAGGGTTCAAATTCGTATAGAGGCGATGGTTTCGAGAAAAAAATTCCAACCTAGTATTAAACCACGTGTATTGACGATTGTTTGACAAAAAGATTTCAACAAATAGTTAAAATTTGTATATTGACAGTAGTCTGAAGAAAAAAATTCCCACCTAGAGTTAAAATTCGTACATTTACGATAGTTTGACTAAGAATTACCAACAAGTGATAAATTTCGTATATAGCCGATAGTTTGAAGAAAAAAATTCCAACCTAGAGTTAAAGTTCGTATAATGACGATTGTTTGACAAAAAGATTTCAATCAAGACTTAAAATTTGAATATTGACAGTAGTTTGCAGAAAAAAGTGCCCACCGAGATTTAAAATTCTGACATTGACGGTAGTTTGATCAAAAAATTCCCATGGAGAGTTAAAATTCGTATATAGACGATAGTTTGACTAAGAATTCCCAACAAGATATAAATTTCGTATATAGACGATAGTTTGAAGAAAAAAATTCCAACCTAGAGTTAAAGTTCGTATAATGACGATTGTTTGACAAAAAGAATTCAATCAAGACTTAAAATTTGAATATTGACAGTAGTTTGCAGAAAAAAGTGCCCACCGAGAGTTAAAATTCGTACATTGACGGTAGTTTGCCAAAAAATTCCCATCGAGGGTTCAAATTCGTATAGAGGCGATGGTTTCGAGAAAAAAATTCCAACCTAGTATTAAACCACGTGTATTGACGATTGTTTGACAAAAAGATTTCAACAAATAGTTAAAATTTGTATATTGACAGTAGTCTGAAGAAAAAAATTCCCACCGAGAGTTAAAATTCGTACATTTACGATAGTTTGACTAAGAATTACCAACAAGTGATAAATTTCGTATATAGCCGATAGTTTGAAGAAAAAAATTCCAACCTAGAGTTAAAGTTCGTATAATGACGATTGTTTGACCAAAGGATTTCAATCAAGACTTAAAATTTGAATATTGACAGTAGTTTGAAGAAAAAAGTGCTCACCGAGAGTTAAAATTCGTACATTGGCGGTAGTTTGCCAAAAAATTCCCATGGAGAGTTAAAATTCGTATATAGGCGATGGTTTCGAGAAAAAAATTCCAACTTAGTATTAAACCACGTGTATTGTCGATTGTTTGACAAAAAGATTTCAACAAATAGTTAAAATTTGTGCATTGATAGTAGTCTGAAGAAAAAAATTCCCACCGAGAGTTAAAATTCGTACATTTACGATAGTTTGACTAAGTATTCCCAACAAGAGATAAATTTCGTATATAGACGATAGTTTGAAGAAAAAAATTCCAACCTAGAGTTAAAGTTCGTATAATGACGATTGTTTGACAAAAAGATTTCAATCAAGACTTAAAATTTGAATATTGACAGTAGTTTGCAGAAAAAAGTGCCCACCGAGATTTAAAATTCTGACATTGACGGTAGTTTGATCAAAAAATTCCCATGGAGAGTTAAAATTCGTATATAGACGATAGTTTGACTAAGAATTCCCAACAAGATATAAATTTCGTATATAGACGATAGTTTGAAGAAAAAAATTCCAACCTAGAGTTAAAGTTCGTATAATGACGATTGTTTGACAAAAAGAATTCAATCAAGACTTAAAATTTGAATATTGACAGTAGTTTGCAGAAAAAAGTGCCCACCGAGAGTTAAAATTCGTACATTGACGGTAGTTTGCCAAAAAATTCCCATCGAGGGTTCAAATTCGTATAGAGGCGATGGTTTCGAGAAAAAAATTCCAACCTAGTATTAAACCACGTGTATTGACGATTGTTTGACAAAAAGATTTCAACAAATAGTTAAAATTTGTATATTGACAGTAGTCTGAAGAAAAAAATTCCCACCGAGAGTTAAAATTCGTACATTTACGATAGTTTGACTAAGAATTACCAACAAGTGATAAATTTCGTATATAGCCGATAGTTTGAAGAAAAAAATTCCAACCTAGAGTTAAAGTTCGTATAATGACGATTGTTTGACCAAAGGATTTCAATCAAGACTTAAAATTTGAATATTGACAGTAGTTTGAAGAAAAAAGTGCTCACCGAGAGTTAAAATTCGTACATTGGCGGTAGTTTGCCAAAAAATTCCCATGGAGAGTTAAAATTCGTATATAGGCGATGGTTTCGAGAAAAAAATTCCAACTTAGTATTAAACCACGTGTATTGTCGATTGTTTGACAAAAAGATTTCAACAAATAGTTAAAATTTGTGCATTGATAGTAGTCTGAAGAAAAAAATTCCCACCGAGAGTTAAAATTCGTACATTTACGATAGTTTGACTAAGTATTCCCAACAAGAGATAAATTTCGTATATAGACGATAGTTTGAAGAAAAAAATTCCAACCTAGAGTTAAAGTTCGTATAATGACGATTGTTTGACAAAAAGATTTCAATCGAGACTTAAAATTTGAATATTGACAGTAGTTTGCAGAAGAAAGTGCCCACCGAGAGTTAAAATTCGTACATTGACGGTAGTTTGATCAAAAAATTCCCATGGAGAGTTAAAATTCGTATATAGACGTTAGTTTGACTAAGAATTCCCAACAAGATATAAATTTCGTATATAGACGATAGTTTGAAGAAAAAAATTCCAACCTAGAGTTAAAGTTCGTATAATGACGATTGTTTGACAAAAAGAATTCAATCAAGACTTAAAATTTGAATATTGACAGTAGTTTGCAGGAAAAAGTGCCCACCGAGAGTTAAAATTCGTACATTGACGGTAGTTTGCCAAAAAATTCCCATCGAGGGTTCAAATTCGTATAGAGGCGATGGTTTCGAGAAAAAAATTCCAACCTAGTATTAAACCACGTGTATTGACGATTGTTTGACAAAAAGATTTCAACAAATAGTTAAAATTTGTATATTGACAGTAGTCTGAAGAAAAAAATTCCCACCTAGAGTTAAAATTCGTACATTTACGATAGTTTGACTAAGAATTACCAACAAGTGATAAATTTCGTATATAGCCGATAGTTTGAAGAAAAAAATTCCAACCTAGAGTTAAAGTTCGTATAATGACGATTGTTTGACAAAAAGATTACAATCAAGACTTAAAATTTGAATATTGACAGTAGTTTGCAGAAAAAAGTGCCCACCGAGATTTAAAATTCTGACATTGACGGTAGTTTGATCAAAAAATTCCCATGGAGAGTTAAAATTCGTATATAGACGATAGTTTGAAGAAAAAAATTCCAACCTAGAGTTAAAGTTCGTATAATGACGATTGTTTGACAAAAAGAATTCAATCAAGACTTAAAATTTGAATATTGACAGTAGTTTGCAGAAAAAAGTGCCCACCGAGAGTTAAAATTCGTACATTGACGGTAGTTTGCCAAAAAATTCCCATCGAGGGTTCAAATTCGTATAGAGGCGATGGTTTCGAGAAAAAAATTCCAACCTAGTATTAAACCACAGGTATTGACGATTATTTGACAAAAAGATTTCAACAAATAGTTAAAATTTGTATATTGACAGTAGTCTGAAGAAAAAAATTCCCACCGAGAGTTAAAATTCGTACATTTACGATAGTTTGACTAAGAATTACCAACAAGTGATAAATTTCGTATATAGCCGATAGTTTGAAGAAAAAAATTCCAACCTAGAGTTAAAGTTCGTATAATGACGGTTGTTTGACCAAAGGATTTCAATCAAGACTTAAAATTTGAATATTGACAGTAGTTTGAAGAAAAAAGTGCTCACCGAGAGTTAAAATTCGTACATTGACGGTAGTTTGCCAAAAAATTCCCATGGAGAGTTAAAATTCGTATATAGGCGATGGTTTCGAGAAAAAAATTCCAACTTAGTATTAAACCACGTGTATTGTCGATTGTTTGACAAAAAGATTTCAACAAATAGTTAAAATTTGTGCATTGATAGTAGTCTGAAGAAAAAAATTCCCACCGAGAGTTAAAATTCGTACATTTACGATAGTTTGACTAAGAATTCCCAACAAGAGATAAATTTCGTATATAGACGATAGTTTGAAGAAAAAAATTCCAACCTAGAGTTAAAGTTCGTATAATGACGATTGTTTGACAAAAAGATTTCAATCAAGACTTAAAATTTGAATATTGACAGTAGTTTGCAGAAGAAAGTGCCCACCGAGAGTTAAAATTCGTACATTGACGGTAGTTTGATCAAAAAATTCCCATGGAGAGTTAAAATTCGTATATAGACGATAGTTTGAAGAAAAAAATTCCAACCTACAGTTAAAGTTCGTATAATGACGATTGTTTGACAAAAAGAATTCAATCAAGACTTAAAATTTGAATATTCACAGTAGTTTGCAGAAAAAAGTGCTCACCGAGAGTTAAAATTCGTACATTGACGGTAGTTTGCCAAAAAATTCCCATCGAGGGTTCAAATTCGTATAGAGGCGATGGTTTCGAGCAAAAAATTCCAACCTAGTATTAAACCACGTGTATTGACGATTGTTTGACAAAAAGATTTCAACAAATAGTTAAAATTTGGATATTGACAGTAGTCTGAAGAAAAAAATTCCCACCGAGAGTTAAAATTCGTACATTTACGATAGTTTGACTAAGAATTACCAACAAGTGATAAATTTCGTATATAGCCGATAGTTTGAAGAAAAAAATTCCAACCTAGAGTTAAAGTTCGTATAATGACGATTGTTTGACAAAAAGATTTCAATCAAGACTTAAAATTTGAATATTGACAGTAGTTTGCAGAAGAAAGTGCCCACCGAGAGTTAAAATTCGTACATTGACGGTAGTTTGCCAAAAAATTCCCATGGAGAGTTAAAATTCGTATATAGGCGATGGTTTCGAGAAAAAAATTCCAACTTAGTATTAAACCACGTGTATTGTCGATTGTTTGACAAAAAGATTTCAACAAACAGTTAAAATTTGTACATTGATAGTAGTCTGAAGAAAAAAATTCCCACCGAGAGTTAAAATTCGTACATTTACGATAGTTTGACTAAGAATTCCCAACAAGAGATAAATTTCGTATATAGACGATAGTTTGAAGAAAAAAATTCCAACCTAGAGTTAAAGTTCGTATAATGACGATTGTTTGACCAAAGGATTTCAATCAAGACTTAAAATTTGAATATTGACAGTAGTTTGAAGAAAAAGGTGCTCACCGAGAGTTAAAATTCGTACATTGACGGTAGTTTGCCAAAAAATTCCCATGGAGAGTTAAAATTCGTATATAGGCGATGGTTTCGAGAAAAAAATTCCAACTTAGTATTAAACCACGTGTAGTGTCGATTGTTTGACAAAAAGATTTCAACAAATAGTTAAAATTTGTACATTGATAGTAGTCTGAAGAAAAAAATTCCTACCGAGAGTTAAAATTCGTACATTTACGATAGTTTGACTAAGAATTCCCAACAAGAGATAAATTTCGTATATAGACGATAGTTTGAAGAAAAAAATTCCAACCTAGAGTTAAAGTTCGTATAATGACGATTGTTTGACCAAAGGATTTCAATCAAGACTTAAAATTTGAATATTGACAGTAGTTTGAAGAAAAAAGTGCTCACCGAGAGTTAAAATTCGTACATTGACGGTAGTTTGCCAAAAAATTCCCATGAGAGTTAAAATTCGTATATAGGCGATGGTTTCGAGAAAAAAATTCCAACTTAGTATTAAACCACGTGTATTGTCGATTGTTTGACAAAAAGATTTCAACAAATAGTTAAAATTTGTGCATTGATAGTAGTCTGAAGAAAAAAATTCCCACCGAGAGTTAAAATTCGTACATTTACGATAGTTTGACTAAGAATTCCCAACAAGAGATAAATTTCGTATATAGACGATAGTTTGAAGAAAAAAATTCCAACCTAGAGTTAAAGTTCGTATAATGACGATTGTTTGACAAAAAGATTTCAATCAAGACTTAAAATTTGAATATTGACAGTAGTTTGCAGAAGAAAGTGCCCACCGAGAGTTAAAATTCGTACATTGACGGTAGTTTGATCAAAAAATTCCCATGGAGAGTTAAAATTCGTATATAGACGTTAGTTTGACTAAGAATTCCCAACAAGATATAAATTTCGTATATAGACGATAGTTTGAAGAAAAAAATTCCAACCTAGAGTTAAAGTTCGTATAATGACGATTGTTTGACAAAAAGAATTCAATCAAGACTTAAAATTTGAATATTGACAGTAGTTTGCAGGAAAAAGTGCCCACCGAGAGTTAAAATTCGTACATTGACGGTAGTTTGCCAAAAAATTCCCATCGAGGGTTCAAATTCGTATAGAGGCGATGGTTTCGAGAAAAAAATTCCAACCTAGTATTAAACCACGTGTATTGACGATTGTTTGACAAAAAGATTTCAACAAATAGTTAAAATTTGTATATTGACAGTAGTCTGAAGAAAAAAATTCCCACCTAGAGTTAAAATTCGTACATTTACGATAGTTTGACTAAGAATTACCAACAAGTGATAAATTTCGTATATAGCCGATAGTTTGAAGAAAAAAATTCCAACCTAGAGTTAAAGTTCGTATAATGACGATTGTTTGACAAAAAGATTTCAATCAAGACTTAAAATTTGAATATTGACAGTAGTTTGCAGAAAAAAGTGCCCACCGAGATTTAAAATTCTGACATTGACGGTAGTTTGATCAAAAAATTCCCATGGAGAGTTAAAATTCGTATATAGACGATAGTTTGACTAAGAATTCCCAACAAGATATAAATTTCGTATATAGACGATAGTTTGAAGAAAAAAATTCCAACCTAGAGTTAAAGTTCGTATAATGACGATTGTTTGACAAAAAGAATTCAATCAAGACTTAAAATTTGAATATTGACAGTAGTTTGCAGAAAAAAGTGCCCACCGAGAGTTAAAATTCGTACATTGACGGTAGTTTGCCAAAAAATTCCCATCGAGGGTTCAAATTCGTATAGAGGCGATGGTTTCGAGAAAAAAATTCCAACCTAGTATTAAACCACGTGTATTGACGATTGTTTGACAAAAAGATTTCAACAAATAGTTAAAATTTGTATATTGACAGTAGTCTGAAGAAAAAAATTCCCACCGAGAGTTAAAATTCGTACATTTACGATAGTTTGACTAAGAATTACCAACAAGTGATAAATTTCGTATATAGCCGATAGTTTGAAGAAAAAAATTCCAACCTAGAGTTAAAGTTCGTATAATGACGATTGTTTGACCAAAGGATTTCAATCAAGACTTAAAATTTGAATATTGACAGTAGTTTGAAGAAAAAAGTGCTCACCGAGAGTTAAAATTCGTACATTGGCGGTAGTTTGCCAAAAAATTCCCATGGAGAGTTAAAATTCGTATATAGGCGATGGTTTCGAGAAAAAAAATCCAACTTAGTATTAAACCACGTGTATTGTCGATTGTTTGACAAAAAGATTTCAACAAATAGTTAAAATTTGTGCATTGATAGTAGTCTGAAGAAAAAAATTCCCACCGAGAGTTAAAATTCGTACATTTACGATAGTTTGACTAAGTATTCCCAACAAGAGATAAATTTCGTATATAGACGATAGTTTGAAGAAAAAAATTCCAACCTAGAGTTAAAGTTCGTATAATGACGATTGTTTGACAAAAAGATTTCAATCAAGACTTAAAATTTGAATATTGACAGTAGTTTGCAGAAAAAAGTGCCCACCGAGATTTAAAATTCTGACATTGACGGTAGTTTGATCAAAAAATTCCCATGGAGAGTTAAAATTCGTATATAGACGATAGTTTGACTAAGAATTCCCAACAAGATATAAATTTCGTATATAGACGATAGTTTGAAGAAAAAAATTCCAACCTAGAGTTAAAGTTCGTATAATGACGATTGTTTGACAAAAAGAATTCAATCAAGACTTAAAATTTGAATATTGACAGTAGTTTGCAGAAAAAAGTGCCCACCGAGAGTTAAAATTTGTACATTGACGGTAGTTTGCCAAAAAATTCCCATCGAGGGTTCAAATTCGTATAGAGGCGATGGTTTCGAGAAAAAAATTCCAACCTAGTATTAAACCACGTGTATTGACAATTGTTTGACAAAAAGATTTCAACAAATAGTTAAAATTTGTATATTGACAGTAGTCTGAAGAAAAAAATTCCCACCGAGAGTTAAAATTCGTACATTTACGATAGTTTGACTAAGAATTACCAACAAGTGATAAATTTCGTATATAGCCGATAGTTTGAAGAAAAAAATTCCAACCTAGAGTTAAAGTTCGTATAATGACGATTGTTTGACCAAAGGATTTCAATCAAGACTTAAAATTTGAATATTGACAGTAGTTTGAAGAAAAAAGTGCTCACCGAGAGTTAAAATTCGTACATTGGCGGTAGTTTGCCAAAAAATTCCCATGGAGAGTTAAAATTCGTATATAGGCGATGGTTTCGAGAAAAAAATTCCAACTTAGTATTAAACCACGTGTATTGTCGATTGTTTGACAAAAAGATTTCAACAAATAGTTAAAATTTGTGCATTGATAGTAGTCTGAAGAAAAAAATTCCCACCGAGAGTTAAAATTCGTACATTTACGATAGTTTGACTAAGTATTCCCAACAAGAGATAAATTTCGTATATAGACGATAGTTTGAAGAAAAAAATTCCAACCTAGAGTTAAAGTTCGTATAATGACGATTGTTTGACAAAAAGATTTCAATCGAGACTTAAAATTTGAATATTGACAGTAGTTTGCAGAAGAAAGTGCCCACCGAGAGTTAAAATTCGTACATTGACGGTAGTTTGATCAAAAAATTCCCATGGAGAGTTAAAATTCGTATATAGACGTTAGTTTGACTAAGAATTCCCAACAAGATATAAATTTCGTATATAGACGATAGTTTGAAGAAAAAAATTCCAACCTAGAGTTAAAGTTCGTATAATGACGATTGTTTGACAAAAAGAATTCAATCAAGACTTAAAATTTGAATATTGACAGTAGTTTGCAGGAAAAAGTGCCCACCGAGAGTTAAAATTCGTACATCGACGGTAGTTTGCCAAAAAATTCCCATCGAGGGTTCAAATTCGTATAGAGGCGATGGTTTCGAGAAAAAAATTCCAACCTAGTATTAAACCACGTGTATTGACGATTGTTTGACAAAAAGATTTCAACAAATAGTTAAAATTTGTATATTGACAGTAGTCTGAAGAAAAAAATTCCCACCTAGAGTTAAAATTCGTACATTTACGATAGTTTGACTAAGAATTACCAACAAGTGATAAATTTCGTATATAGCCGATAGTTTGAAGAAAAAAATTCCAACCTAGAGTTAAAGTTCGTATAATGACGATTGTTTGACAAAAAGATTACAATCAAGACTTAAAATTTGAATATTGACAGTAGTTTGCAGAAAAAAGTGCCCACCGAGATTTAAAATTCTGACATTGACGGTAGTTTGATCAAAAAATTCCCATGGAGAGTTAAAATTCGTATATAGACGATAGTTTGACTAAGAATTCCCAACAAGATATAAATTTCGTATATAGACGATAGTTTGAAGAAAAAAATTCCAACCTAGAGTTAAAGTTCGTATAATGACGATTTTTTGACAAAAAGATTTCAATCAAGACTTAAAATTTGAATATTGACAGTAGTTTGCAGAAGAAAGTGCCCACCGAGAGTTAAAATTCGTACATTGACGGTAGTTTGATCAAAAAATTCCTATGGAGAGTTAAAATTCGTATATAGACGATAGTTTGAAGAAAAAAATTCCAACCTAGAGTTAAAGTTCGTATAATGACGATTGTTTGACAAAAAGAATTCAATCAAGACTTAAAATTTGAATATTGACAGTAGTTTGCAGAAAAAAGTGCCCACCGAGAGTTAAAATTCGTACATTGACGGTAGTTTGACTAAGAATTCCCAACAAGAGATAAATTTCGTATATAGACGATAGTTTGAAGAAAAAAATTCCAACCTAGAGTTAAAGTTCGTATAATGACGATTGTTTGACCAAAGGATTTCAATCAAGACTTAAAATTTGAATATTGACAGTAGTTTGAAGAAAAAAGTGCTCACCGAGAGTTAAAATTCGTACATTGGCGGTAGTTTGCCAAAAAATTCCCATGGAGAGTTAAAATTCGTATATAGGCGATGGTTTCGAGAAAAAAATTCCAACTTAGTATTAAACCACGTGTATTGTCGATTGTTTGACAAAAAGATTTCAACAAATAGTTAAAATTTGTGCATTGATAGTAGTCTGAAGAAAAAAATTCCCACCGAGAGTTAAAATTCGTACATTTACGATAGTTTGACTAAGTATTCCCAACAAGAGATAAATTTCGTATATAGACGATAGTTTGAAGAAAAAAATTCCAACCTAGAGTTAAAGTTCGTATAATGACGATTGTTTGACAAAAAGATTTCAATCGAGACTTAAAATTTGAATATTGACAGTAGTTTGCAGAAGAAAGTGCCCACCGAGAGTTAAAATTCGTACATTGACGGTAGTTTGATCAAAAAATTCCCATGGAGAGTTAAAATTCGTATATAGACGTTAGTTTGACTAAGAATTCCCAACAAGATATAAATTTCGTATATAGACGATAGTTTGAAGAAAAAAATTCCAACCTAGAGTTAAAGTTCGTATAATGACGATTGTTTGACAAAAAGAATTCAATCAAGACTTAAAATTTGAATATTGACAGTAGTTTGCAGGAAAAAGTGCCCACCGAGAGTTAAAATTCGTACATCGACGGTAGTTTGCCAAAAAATTCCCATCGAGGGTTCAAATTCGTATAGAGGCGATGGTTTCGAGAAAAAAATTCCAACCTAGTATTAAACCACGTGTATTGACGATTGTTTGACAAAAAGATTTCAACAAATAGTTAAAATTTGTATATTGACAGTAGTCTGAAGAAAAAAATTCCCACCTAGAGTTAAAATTCGTACATTTACGATAGTTTGACTAAGAATTACCAACAAGTGATAAATTTCGTATATAGCCGATAGTTTGAAGAAAAAAATTCCAACCTAGAGTTAAAGTTCGTATAATGACGATTGTTTGACAAAAAGATTACAATCAAGACTTAAAATTTGAATATTGACAGTAGTTTGCAGAAAAAAGTGCCCACCGAGATTTAAAATTCTGACATTGACGGTAGTTTGATCAAAAAATTCCCATGGAGAGTTAAAATTCGTATATAGACGATAGTTTGACTAAGAATTCCCAACAAGATATAAATTTCGTATATAGACGATAGTTTGAAGAAAAAAATTCCAACCTAGAGTTAAAGTTCGTATAATGACGATTTTTTGACAAAAAGATTTCAATCAAGACTTAAAATTTGAATATTGACAGTAGTTTGCAGAAGAAAGTGCCCACCGAGAGTTAAAATTCGTACATTGACGGTAGTTTGATCAAAAAATTCCTATGGAGAGTTAAAATTCGTATATAGACGATAGTTTGAAGAAAAAAATTCCAACCTAGAGTTAAAGTTCGTATAATGACGATTGTTTGACAAAAAGAATTCAATCAAGACTTAAAATTTGAATATTGACAGTAGTTTGCAGAAAAAAGTGCCCACCGAGAGTTAAAATTCGTACATTGACGGTAGTTTGACTAAGAATTCCCAACAAGAGATAAATTTCGTATATAGACGATAGTTTGAAGAAAAAAATTCCAACCTAGAGTTAAAGTTCGTATAATGACGATTGTTTGACAAAAAGATTTCAATCGAGACTTAAAATTTGAATATTGACAGTAGTTTGCAGAAGAAAGTGCCCACCGAGAGTTAAAATTCGTACATTGACGGTAGTTTGATCAAAAAATTCCTATGGAGAGTTAAAACTCGTATATAGACGACAGTTTGAAGAAAAAAATTCCAACCTAGAGTTAAAGTTCGTATAATGACGATTGTTTGACAAAAAGAATTCAATCAAGACTTAAAATTTGAATATTGACAGTAGTTTGCAGAAAAAAGTGCCCACCGAGAGTTAAAATTCGTACATTGACGGTAGTTTGCCAAAAAATTCCCATCGAGGGTTCAAATTCGTATAGAGGCGATGGTTTCGAGAAAAAAATTCCAACCTAGTATTAAACCACGTGTATTGACGATTGTTTGACAAAAAGATTTCAACAAATAGTTAAAATTTGTATATTGACAGTAGTCTGAAGAAAAAAATTCCCACCGAGAGTTAAAATTCGTACATTTACGATAGTTTGACTAAGAATTACCAACAAGTGATAAATTTCGTATATAGCCGATAGTTTGAAGAAAAAAATTCCAACCTAGAGTTAAAGTTCGTATAATGACGATTGTTTGACCAAAGGATTTCAATCAAGACTTAAAATTTGAATATTGACAGTAGTTTGAAGAAAAAAGTGCTCACCGAGAGTTAAAATTCGTACATTGGCGGTAGTTTGCCAAAAAATTCCCATGGAGAGTTACAATTCGTATATAGGCGATGGTTTCGAGAAAAAAATTCCAACTTAGTATTAAACCACGTGTATTGTCGATTGTTTGACAAAAAGATTTCAACAAATAGTTAAAATTTGTGCATTGATAGTAGTCTGAAGAAAAAAATTCCCACCGAGAGTTAAAATTCGTACATTTACGATAGTTTGACTAAGAATTCCCAACAAGAGATAAATTTCGTATATAGACGATAGTTTGAAGAAAAAAATTCCAACCTAGAGTTAAAGTTCGTATAATGACAATTGTTTGACAAAAAGATTTCAATCGAGACTTAAAATTTGAATATTGACAGTAGTTTGCAGAAGAAAGTGCCCACCGAGAGTTAAAATTCGTACATTGACGGTAGTTTGATCAAAAAATTCCCATGGAGAGTTAAAATTCGTATATAGACGATAGTTTGAAGAAAAAAATTCCAACCTAGAGTTAAAGTTCGTATAATGACGATTGTTTGACAAAAAGAATTCAATCAAGATTTAAAATATGAATATTGACAGTAGTTTGCAGAAAAAAGTGCCCACCGAGAGTTAAAATTCTGACATTGACGGTAGTTTGATCAAAAAATTCCCATGGAGAGTTAAAATTCGTATATAGACCGTAGTTTGGAGAAAATAATTCCAACCTAGAGTTATAATTCGTATAATGACGATTGTTTGACCAAAGGATTTCAATCAAGACTTAAAATTTGAATATTGACAGTAGTTTGAAGAAAAAAGTGCTCACCGAGAGTTAAAATTCGTACATTGACGGTAGTTTGCCAAAAAATTCCCATGGAGAGTTAAAATTCGTATATAGGCGATGGTTTCGAGAAAAAAATTCCAACTTAGTATTAAACCACGTGTAGTGTCGATTGTTTGACAAAAAGATTTCAACAAATAGTTAAAATTTGTACATTGATAGTAGTCTGAAGAAAAAAATTCCCACCGAGAGTTAAAATTCGTACATTTACGATAGTTTGACTAAGAATTCCCAACAAGAGATAAATTTCGTATATAGACGATAGTTTGAAGAAAAAAATTCCAACCTAGAGTTAAAGTTCGTATAATGACGATTGTTTGACAAAAAGATTTCAATCGAGACTTAAAATTTGAATATTGACAGTAGTTTGCAGAAGAAAGTGCCCACCGAGAGTTAAAATTCGTACATTGACGGTAGTTTGATCAAAAAATTCCTATGGAGAGTTAAAACTCGTATATAGACGACAGTTTGAAGAAAAAAATTCCAACCTAGAGTTAAAGTTCGTATAATGACGATTGTTTGACAAAAAGAATTCAATCAAGACTTAAAATTTGAATATTGACAGTAGTTTGCAGAAAAAAGTGCCCACCGAGAGTTAAAATTCGTACATTGACGGTAGTTTGCCAAAAAATTCCCATCGAGGGTTCAAATTCGTATAGAGGCGATGGTTTCGAGAAAAAAATTCCAACCTAGTATTAAACCACGTGTATTGACGATTGTTTGACAAAAAGATTTCAACAAATAGTTAAAATTTGTATATTGACAGTAGTCTGAAGAAAAAAATTCCCACCGAGAGTTAAAATTCGTACATTTACGATAGTTTGACTAAGAATTACCAACAAGTGATAAATTTCGTATATAGCCGATAGTTTGAAGAAAAAAATTCCAACCTAGAGTTAAAGTTCGTATAATGACGATTGTTTGACCAAAGGATTTCAATCAAGACTTAAAATTTGAATATTGACAGTAGTTTGAAGAAAAAAGTGCTCACCGAGAGTTAAAATTCGTACATTGGCGGTAGTTTGCCAAAAAATTCCCATGGAGAGTTACAATTCGTATATAGGCGATGGTTTCGAGAAAAAAATTCCAACTTAGTATTAAACCACGTGTATTGTCGATTGTTTGACAAAAAGATTTCAACAAATAGTTAAAATTTGTGCATTGATAGTAGTCTGAAGAAAAAAATTCCCACCGAGAGTTAAAATTCGTACATTTACGATAGTTTGACTAAGAATTCCCAACAAGAGATAAATTTCGTATATAGACGATAGTTTGAAGAAAAAAATTCCAACCTAGAGTTAAAGTTCGTATAATGACAATTGTTTGACAAAAAGATTTCAATCGAGACTTAAAATTTGAATATTGACAGTAGTTTGCAGAAGAAAGTGCCCACCGAGAGTTAAAATTCGTACATTGACGGTAGTTTGATCAAAAAATTCCCATGGAGAGTTAAAATTCGTATATAGACGATAGTTTGAAGAAAAAAATTCCAACCTAGAGTTAAAGTACGTATAATGACGATTGTTTGACAAAAAGAATTCAATCAAGATTTAAAATATGAATATTGACAGTAGTTTGCAGAAGAAAGTGCCCACCGAGAGTTAAAATTCGTACATTGACGGTAGTTTGATCAAAAAATTCCCATGGAGAGTTAAAATTCGTATATAGACGATAGTTTGAAGAAAAAAATTCCAACCTAGAGTTAAAGTTCGTATAATGACGATTGTTTGACCAAAGGATTTCAATCAAGACTTAAAATTTGAATATTGACAGTAGTTTGAAGAAAAAAGTGCTCACCGAGAGTTAAAATTCGTACATTGACGGTAGTTTGCCAAAAAATTCCCATCGAGGGTTCAAATTCGTATAGAGGCGATGGTTTCGAGAAAAAAATTCCAACCTAGTATTAAACCACGTGTATTGACGATTGTTTGACAAAAAGATTTCAACAAATAGTTAAAATTTGTATATTGACAGTAGTCTGAAGAAAAAAATTCCCACCGAGAGTTAAAATTCGTACATTTACGATAGTTTGACTAAGAATTACCAACAAGTGATAAATTTCGTATATAGCCGATAGTTTGAAGAAAAAAATTCCAACCTAGAGTTAAAGTTCGTATAATGACGATTGTTTGACAGAAAGATTTCAATCAAGACTTAAAATTTGAATATTGACAGTAGTTTGCAGAAAAAAGTGCCCACCGAGAGTTAAAATTCTGACATTGACGGTAGTTTGATCAAAAAATTCCCATGGAGAGTTAAAATTCGTATATAGACGTTAGTTTGACTAAGAATTCCCAACAAGATATAAATTTCGTATATAGACGATAGTTTGAAGAAAAAAATTCCAACCTAGAGTTAAAGTTCGTATAATGACGATTGTTTGACAAAAAGAATTCAATCAAGACTTAAAATTTGAATATTGACAGTAGTTTGCAGGAAAAAGTGCCCACCGAGAGTTAAAATTCGTACATTGACGGTAGTTTGCCAAAAAATTCCCATCGAGGGTTCAAATTCGTATAGAGGCGATGGTTTCGAGAAAAAAATTCCAACCTAGTATTAAACCACGTGTATTGACGATTGTTTGACAAAAAGATTTCAACAAATAGTTAAAATTTGTATATTGACAGTAGTCTGAAGAAAAAAGTGCCCACCGAGAGTTAAAATTCGTACATTTACGATAGTGTGACTAAGAATTCCCAACAAGAGATAAATTTCGTATATAGACGATAGTTTGAAGAAAAAAATTCCAACCTAGAGTTAAAGTTCGTATAATGACGATTGTTTGACAAAAAGATTTCAATCGAGACTTAAAATTTGAATATTGACAGTAGTTTGCAGAAGAAAGTGCCCACCGAGAGTTAAAATTCTGACATTGACGGTAGTTTGATCAAAAAATTCCCATGGAGAGTTAAAATTCGTATATAGACGATAGTTTGACTAAGAATTCCCAACAAGATATAAATTTCGTATATAGACGATAGTTTGAAGAAAAAAATTCCAACCTAGAGTTAAAGTTCGTATAATGACGATTGTTTGACAAAAAGATTTCAATCAAGACTTAAAATTTGAATATTGACAGTAGTTTGCAGAAAAAAGTGCCCACCGAGATTTAAAATTCTGACATTGACGGTAGTTTGATCAAAAAATTCCCATGGAGAGTTAAAATTCGTATATAGACGATAGTTTGACTAAGAATTCCCAACAAGATATAAATTTCGTATATAGACGATAGTTTGAAGAAAAAAATTCCAACCTAGAGTTAAAGTTCGTATAATGACGATTGTTTGACAAAAAGATTTCAATCAAGACTTGAAATTTGAATATTGACAGTAGTTTGCAGAAAAAAGTGCCCACCGAGAGTTAAAATTCGTACATTGAAGGTAGTTTGATCAAAAAATTCCCATGGAGAGTTAAAATTCGTATATAGGCGATGGTTTCGAGAAAAAAATTCCAACTTAGTATTAAACCACGTGTATTGTCGATTGTTTGACAAAAAGATTTCAACAAATAGTTAAAATTTGTACATTGATAGTAGTCTGAAGAAAAAAATTCCCACCGAGAGTTAAAATTCGTACATTTACGATAGTTTGACTAAGAATTCCCAACAAGAGATAAATTTCGTATATAGACGATAGTTTGAAGAAAAAAATTCCAACCTAGAGTTAAAGTTCGTATAATGACGATTGTTTGACAAAAAGATTTCAATCGAGACTTAAAATTTGAATATTGACAGTAGTTTGCAGAAGAAAGTGCCCCCCGAGAGTTAAAATTCGTACATTGACGGTAGTTTGATCAAAAAATTCCCATGGAGAGTTAAAATTCGTATATAGACGATAGTTTGAAGAAAAAGATTCCAACCTAGAGTTAAAGTTCGTATAATGACGATTGTTTGACAAAAAGAATTCAATCAAGACTTAAAATTTGAATATTGACAGTAGTTTGCAGAAAAAAGTGCCCACCGAGAGTTAAAATTCGTACATTGACGGTAGTTTGCCAAAAAATTCCCATCGAGGGTTCAAATTCGTATAGAGGCGATGGTTTCGAGAAAAACATTCCAACCTAGTATTAAACCACGTGTATTGACGATTGTTTGACAAAAAGATTTCAACAAATAGTTAAAATTTGTACATTGACAGTAGTCTGAAGAAAAAAATTCCCACCGAGAGTTAAAATTCGTACATTGACGGTAGTTTGCCAAACAATTCCCATCGAGAGTTAAAATTCGTATATAGTCGATAGTTTGGAGAAAAAAATTCCAACCTAGTATTATAATTCGTGTATTGACGATTGTTTGACAAAAAGATTTCAACAAATAGTTAAAATTTGTATATTGACAGTAGTCTGAAGAAAAAAATTCCCACCGAGAGTTAAAATTCGTACATTTACGATAGTTTGACTAAGAATTCCCAACAAGAGATAAATTTCGTATATAGACGATAGTTTGAAGAAAAAAATTCCAACCTAGAGTTAAAGTTCGTATAATGACGATTGTTTGACAAAAAGATTTCAATCGAGACTTAAAATTTGAATATTGACAGTAGTTTGCAGAAGAAAGTGCCCCCCGAGAGTTAAAATTCGTACATTGACGGTAGTTTGATCAAAAAATTCCCATGGAGAGTTAAAATTCGTATATAGACGATAGTTTGAAGAAAAAGATTCCAACCTAGAGTTAAAGTTCGTATAATGACGATTGTTTGACAAAAAGAATTCAATCAAGACTTAAAATTTGAATATTGACAGTAGTTTGCAGAAAAAAGTGCCCACCGAGAGTTAAAATTCGTACATTGACGGTAGTTTGCCAAAAAATTCCCATCGAGGGTTCAAATTCGTATAGAGGCGATGGTTTCGAGAAAAACATTCCAACCTAGTATTAAACCACGTGTATTGACGATTGTTTGACAAAAAGATTTCAACAAATAGTTAAAATTTGTACATTGACAGTAGTCTGAAGAAAAAAATTCCCACCGAGAGTTAAAATTCGTACATTGACGGTAGTTTGCCAAACAATTCCCATCGAGAGTTAAAATTCGTATATAGTCGATAGTTTGGAGAAAAAAATTCCAACCTAGTATTATAATTCGTGTATTGACGATTGTTTGACAAAAAGATTTCAACAAATAGTTAAAATTTGTATATAGACAGTAGTCTGAAGAAAAAAATTCCCACCGAGAGTTAAAATTCGTACATTTACGATAGTTTGACTAAGAATTCCCAACAAGAGATAAATTTCGTATATAGACGATAGTTTGAAGAAAAAAATTCCAACCTAGAGTTAAAGTTCGTATAATGACGATTGTTTGACAAAAAGATTTCAATCAAGACTTAAAATTTGAATATTGACAGTAGTTTGCAGAAGAAAGTGCCCACCGAGAGTTAAAATTCGTACATTGACGGTAGTTTGATCAAAAAATTCCCATGGAGAGTTAAAATTCGTATATAGACGATAGTTTGAAGAAAAAAATTCCAACCTACAGTTAAAGTTCGTATAATGACGATTGTTTGACAAAAAGAATTCAATCAAGACTTAAAATTTGAATATTCACAGTAGTTTGCAGAAAAAAGTGCTCACCGAGAGTTAAAATTCGTACATTGACGGTAGTTTGCCAAAAAATTCCCATCGAGGGTTCAAATTCGTATAGAGGCGATGGTTTCGAGAAAAAAATTCCAACCTAGTATTAAACCACGTGTATTGACGATTGTTTGACAAAAAGATTTCAACAAATAGTTAAAATTTGTATATTGACAGTAGTCTGAAGAAAAAAATTCCCACCGAGAGTTAAAATTCGTACATTTACGATAGTTTGACTAAGAATTACCAACAAGTGATAAATTTCGTATATAGCCGATAGTTTGAAGAAAAAAATTCCAACCTAGAGTTAAAGTTCGTATAATGACGATTGTTTGACAAAAAGATTTCAATCAAGACTTAAAATTTGAATATTGACAGTAGTTTGCAGAAGAAAGTGCCCACCGAGAGTTAAAATTCGTACATTGACGGTAGTTTGCCAAAAAATTCCCATGGAGAGTTAAAATTCGTATAGAGGCGATGGTTTCGAGAAAAAAATTCCAACCTAGTATTAAACCACGTGTATTGACGATTGTTTGACAAAAAGATTTCAACAAATAGTTAAAATTTGTATATTGACAGTAGTCTGAAGAAAAAAATTCCCACCGAGAGTTAAAATTCGTACATTTACGATAGTTTGACTAAGAATTACCAACAAGTGATAAATTTCGTATATAGCCGATAGTTTGAAGAAAAAAATTCCAACCTAGAGTTAAAGTTCGTATAATGACGATTGTTTGACAAAAAGATTTCAATCAAGACTTAAAATTTGAATATTGACAGTAGTTTGCAGAAGAAAGTGCCCACCGAGAGTTAAAATTCGTACATTGACGGTAGTTTGCCAAAAAATTCCCATGGAGAGTTAAAATTCGTATAGAGGCGATGGTTTCGAGAAAAAAATTCCAACCTAGTATTAAACCACGTGTATTGACGATTGTTTGACAAAAAGATTTCAACAAATAGTTAAAATTTGTATATTGACAGTAGTCTGAAGAAAAAAATTCCCACCTAGAGTTAAAATTCGTACATTTACGATAGTTTGACTAAGAATTACCAACAAGTGATAAATTTCGTATATAGCCGATAGTTTGAAGAAAAAAATTCCAACCTAGAGTTAAAGTTCGTATAATGACGATTGTTTGACAAAAAGATTTCAATCAAGACTTAAAATTTGAATATTGACAGTAGTTTGCAGAAAAAAGTGCCCACCGAGAGTTAAAATTCGTACATTTACGATAGTGTGACTAAGAATTCCCAACAAGAGATAAATTTCGTATATAGACGATAGTTTGAAGAAAAAAATTCCAACCTAGAGTTAAAGTTCGTATAATGACGATTGTTTGACAAAAAGATTTCAATCGAGACTTAAAATTTGAATATTGACAGTAGTTTGCAGAAGAAAGTGCCCACCGAGAGTTAAAATTCTGACATTGACGGTAGTTTGATCAAAAAATTCCCATGGAGAGTTAAAATTCGTATATAGACGATAGTTTGACTAAGAATTCCCAACAAGATATAAATTTCGTATATAGACGATAGTTTGAAGAAAAAAATTCCAACCTAGAGTTAAAGTTCGTATAATGACGATTGTTTGACAAAAAGATTTCAATCAAGACTTAAAATTTGAATATTGACAGTAGTTTGCAGAAAAAAGTGCCCACCGAGATTTAAAATTCTGACATTGACGGTAGTTTGATCAAAAAATTCCCATGGAGAGTTAAAATTCGTATATAGACGATAGTTTGACTAAGAATTCCCAACAGGATATAAATTTCGTATATAGACGATAGTTTGAAGAAAAAAATTCCAACCTAGAGTTAAAGTTCGTATAATGACGATTGTTTGACAAAAAGATTTCAATCAAGACTTAAAATTTGAATATTGACAGTAGTTTGCAGAAGAAAGTGCCCACCGAGAGTTAAAATTCGTACATTGACGGTAGTTTGATCAAAAAATTCCCATGGAGAGTTAAAATTCGTATATAGACGATAGTTTGAAGAAAAAAATTCCAACCTAGAGTTAAAGTTCGTATAATGACGATTGTTTGACAAAAAGAATTCAATCAAGACTTAAAATTTGAATATTGACAGTAGTTTGAAGAAAAAAGTGCCCACCGAGAGTTAAAATTCGTACATTGACGGTAGTTTGCCAAAAAATTCCCATCGAGAGTTAAAATTCGTACAGAGGCGATGGTTTCGAGAAAAAAATTCCAACCTAGTATTAAACCACGTGTATTGACGATTGTTTGACAAAAAGATTTCAACAAATAGTTAAAATTTGTATATTGACAGTAGTCTGAAGAAAAAAATTCCCACCTAGAGTTAAAATTCGTACATTTACGATAGTTTGACTAAGAATTCCCAACAAGAGATAAATTTCGTATATAGACGATAGTTTGAAGAAAAAAATTCCAACCTAGAGTTAAAGTTCGTATAATGACGATTGTTTGACAAAAAGATTTCAATCGAGACTTAAAATTTGAATATTGACAGCAGTTTGCAGAAGAAAGTGCCCACCGAGAGTTAAAATTCGTACATTGACGGTAGTTTGATCAAAAAATTCCTATGGAGAGTTAAAATTCGTATATAGACGATAGTTTGAAGAAAAAAATTCCAACCTAGAGTTAAAGTTCGTATAATGACGATTGTTTGACAAAAAGAATTCAATCAAGACTTAAAATTTGAATATTGACAGTAGTTTGCAGAAAAAAGTGCCCACCGAGAGTTAAAATTCGTACATTGACGGTAGTTTGCCAAAAAATTCCCATCGAGGGTTCAAATTCGTATAGAGGCGATGGTTTCAAGAAAAAAATTCCAACCTAGTATTAAACCACGTGTATTGACGATTGTTTGACAAAAAGATTTCAACAAATAGTTAAAATTTGTATATTGACAGTAGTCTGAAGAAAAAAATTCCCACCGAGAGTTAAAATTCGTACATTTACGATAGTTTGACTAAGAATTACCAACAAGTGATAAATTTCGTATATAGCCGATAGTTTGAAGAAAAAAATTCCAACCTAGAGTTAAAGTTCGTATAATGACGATTGTTTCACCAAAGGATTTCAATCAAGACTTAAAATTTGAATATTGACAGTAGTTTGAAGAAAAAAGTGCTCACCGAGAGTTAAAATTCGTACATTGGCGGTAGTTTGCCAAAAAATTCCCATGGAGAGTTAAAATTCGTATATAGGCGATGGTTTCGAGAAAAAAATTCCAACTTAGTATTAAACCACGTGTAGTGTCGATTGTTTGACAAAAAGATTTCAACAAATAGTTAAAATTTGTACATTGATAGTAGTCTGAAGAAAAAAATTCCCACCGAGAGTTAAAATTCGTACATTTACGATAGTTTGACTAAGAATTACCAACAAGTGATAAATTTCGTATATAGCCGATAGTTTGAAGAAAAAAATTCCAACCTAGAGTTAAAGTTCGTATAATGACGATTGTTTGACAAAAAGATTTCAATCAAGACTTAAAATTTGAATATTGACAGTAGTTTGCAGAAGAAAGTGCCCACCGAGAGTTAAAATTCGTACATTGACGGTAGTTTGCCAAAAAATTCCCATGGAGAGTTAAAATTCGTATAGAGGCGATGGTTTCGAGAAAAAAATTCCAACCTAGTATTAAACCACGTGTATTGACGATTGTTTGACAAAAAGATTTCAACAAATAGTTAAAATTTGTATATTGACAGTAGTCTGAAGAAAAAAATTCCCACCTAGAGTTAAAATTCGTACATTTACGATAGTTTGACTAAGAATTACCAACAAGTGATAAATTTCGTATATAGCCGATAGTTTGAAGAAAAAAATTCCAACCTAGAGTTAAAGTTCGTATAATGACGATTGTTTGACAAAAAGATTTCAATCAAGACTTAAAATTTGAATATTGACAGTAGTTTGCAGAAAAAAGTGCCCACCGAGAGTTAAAATTCGTACATTTACGATAGTGTGACTAAGAATTCCCAACAAGAGATAAATTTCGTATATAGACGATAGTTTGAAGAAAAAAATTCCAACCTAGAGTTAAAGTTCGTATAATGACGATTGTTTGACAAAAAGATTTCAATCGAGACTTAAAATTTGAATATTGACAGTAGTTTGCAGAAGAAAGTGCCCACCGAGAGTTAAAATTCTGACATTGACGGTAGTTTGATCAAAAAATTCCCATGGAGAGTTAAAATTCGTATATAGACGATAGTTTGACTAAGAATTCCCAACAAGATATAAATTTCGTATATAGACGATAGTTTGAAGAAAAAAATTCCAACCTAGAGTTAAAGTTCGTATAATGACGATTGTTTGACAAAAAGATTTCAATCAAGACTTAAAATTTGAATATTGACAGTAGTTTGCAGAAAAAAGTGCCCACCGAGATTTAAAATTCTGACATTGACGGTAGTTTGATCAAAAAATTCCCATGGAGAGTTAAAATTCGTATATAGACGATAGTTTGACTAAGAATTCCCAACAGGATATAAATTTCGTATATAGACGATAGTTTGAAGAAAAAAATTCCAACCTAGAGTTAAAGTTCGTATAATGACGATTGTTTGACAAAAAGATTTCAATCAAGACTTAAAATTTGAATATTGACAGTAGTTTGCAGAAGAAAGTGCCCACCGAGAGTTAAAATTCGTACATTGACGGTAGTTTGATCAAAAAATTCCCATGGAGAGTTAAAATTCGTATATAGACGATAGTTTGAAGAAAAAAATTCCAACCTAGAGTTAAAGTTCGTATAATGACGATTGTTTGACAAAAAGAATTCAATCAAGACTTAAAATTTGAATATTGACAGTAGTTTGAAGAAAAAAGTGCCCACCGAGAGTTAAAATTCGTACATTGACGGTAGTTTGCCAAAAAATTCCCATCGAGAGTTAAAATTCGTACAGAGGCGATGGTTTCGAGAAAAAAATTCCAACCTAGTATTAAACCACGTGTATTGACGATTGTTTGACAAAAAGATTTCAACAAATAGTTAAAATTTGTATATTGACAGTAGTCTGAAGAAAAAAATTCCCACCTAGAGTTAAAATTCGTACATTTACGATAGTTTGACTAAGAATTCCCAACAAGAGATAAATTTCGTATATAGACGATAGTTTGAAGAAAAAAATTCCAACCTAGAGTTAAAGTTCGTATAATGACGATTGTTTGACAAAAAGATTTCAATCGAGACTTAAAATTTGAATATTGACAGCAGTTTGCAGAAGAAAGTGCCCACCGAGAGTTAAAATTCGTACATTGACGGTAGTTTGATCAAAAAATTCCTATGGAGAGTTAAAATTCGTATATAGACGATAGTTTGAAGAAAAAAATTCCAACCTAGAGTTAAAGTTCGTATAATGACGATTGTTTGACAAAAAGAATTCAATCAAGACTTAAAATTTGAATATTGACAGTAGTTTGCAGAAAAAAGTGCCCACCGAGAGTTAAAATTCGTACATTGACGGTAGTTTGCCAAAAAATTCCCATCGAGGGTTCAAATTCGTATAGAGGCGATGGTTTCAAGAAAAAAATTCCAACCTAGTATTAAACCACGTGTATTGACGATTGTTTGACAAAAAGATTTCAACAAATAGTTAAAATTTGTATATTGACAGTAGTCTGAAGAAAAAAATTCCCACCGAGAGTTAAAATTCGTACATTTACGATAGTTTGACTAAGAATTACCAACAAGTGATAAATTTCGTATATAGCCGATAGTTTGAAGAAAAAAATTCCAACCTAGAGTTAAAGTTCGTATAATGACGATTGTTTGACCAAAGGATTTCAATCAAGACTTAAAATTTGAATATTGACAGTAGTTTGAAGAAAAAAGTGCTCACCGAGAGTTAAAATTCGTACATTGGCGGTAGTTTGCCAAAAAATTCCCATGGAGAGTTAAAATTCGTATATAGGCAATGGTTTCGAGAAAAAAATTCCAACTTAGTATTAAACCACGTGTAGTGTCGATTGTTTGACAAAAAGATTTCAACAAATAGTTAAAATTTGTACATTGATAGTAGTCTGAAGAAAAAAATTCCCACCGAGAGTTAAAATTCGTACATTTACGATAGTTTGACTAAGAATTCCCAACAAGAGATAAATTTCGTATATAGACGATAGTTTGAAGAAAAAAATTCCAACCTAGAGTTAAAGTTCGTATAATGACGATTGTTTGACAAAAAGACTTCAATCAAGACTTAAAATTTGAATATTGACAGTAGTTTGCAGAAAAAAGTGCCCACCGAGAGTTAAAATTCTGACATTGACGGTAGTTTGATCAAAAAATTCCCATGGAGAGTTAAAATTCGTATATAGACGATAGTTTGAAGAAAAAAATTCCAACCTAGAGTTAAAGTTCGTATAATGACGATTGTTTGACAAAAAGAATTCAATCAAGACTTAAAATTTGAATATTGACAGTAGTTTGCAGAAAAAAGTGCCCACCGAGAGTTAAAATTCGTACATTGACGGTAGTTTGCCAAAAAATTCCCATGGAGAGTTAAAATTCGTATATAGGCGATGGTTTCGAGAAAAAAATTCCAACTTAGTATTAAACCACGTGTATTGTCGATTGTTTGACAAAAAGATTTCAACAAATAGTTAAAATTTGTACATTGATAGTAGTCTGAAGAAAAAAATTCCCACCGAGAGTTAAAATTCGTACATTTACGATAGTTTGACTAAGAATTACCAACAAGTGATAAATTTCGTATATAGCCGATAGTTTGAAGAAAAAAATTCCAACCTAGAGTTAAAGTTCGTATAATGACGATTGTTTGACCAAAGGATTTCAATCGAGACTTAAAATTTGAATATTGACAGTAGTTTGCAGAAGAAAGTGCCCACCGAGAGTTAAAATTCGTACATTGACGGTAGTTTGATCAAAAAATTCCCATGGAGAGTTAAAATTCGTATATAGACGATAGTTTGAAGAAAAAAATTCCAACCTAGCGTTAAAGTTCGTATAATGACGATTGTTTGACAAAAAGATTTCAATCGAGACTTAAAATTTGAATATTGACAGTAGTTTGCAGAAGAAAGTGCCCACCGAGAGTTAAAATTCGTACATTGACGGTAGTTTGATCAAAAAATTCCCATGGAGAGTTAAAATTCGTATATAGACGATAGTTTGAAGAAAAAAATTCCAACCTAGAGTTGAAGTTCGTATAATGACGATTGTTTGACAAAAAGAATTCAATCAAGACTTAAAATTTGAATATTGACAGTAGTTTGCAGAAAAAAGTGCCCACCGAGAGTTAAAATTCGTACATTGACGGTAGTTTGCCAAAAAATTCCCATCGAGGGTTCAAATTCGTATAGAGGCGATGGTTTCGAGAAAAAAATTCCAACTTAGTATTAAACCACGTGTAGTGTCGATTGTTTGACAAAAAGATTTCAACAAATAGTTAAAATTTGTACATTGATAGTAGTCTGAAGAAAAAAATTCCCACCGAGAGTTAAAATTCGTACATTTACGATAGTTTGACTAAGAATTCCCAACAAGAGATAAATTTCGTATATAGACGATAGTTTGAAGAAAAAAATTCCAACCTAGAGTTAAAGTTCGTATAATGACGATTGTTTGACAAAAAGATTTCAATCAAGACTTAAAATTTGAATATTGACAGTAGTTTGCAGAAAAAAGTGCCCACCGAGTGTTAAAATTCTGACATTGACGGTAGTTTGATCAAAAAATTCCCATGGAGAGTTAAAATTCGTATATAGACGATAGTTTGAAGAAAAAAATTCCAACCTAGAGTTAAAGTTCGTATAATGACGATTGTTTGACAAAAAGAATTCAATCAAGACTTAAAATTTGAATATTGACAGTAGTTTGCAGAAAAAAGTGCCCACCGAGAGTTAAAATTCTGACATTGACGGTAGTTTGCCAAAAAATTCCCATCGAGGGTTCAAATTCGTATAGAGGCGATGGTTTCGAGAAAAAAATTCCAACCTAGTATTAAACCACGTGTATTGACGATTATTTGACAAAAAGATTTCAACAAATAGTTAAAATTTGTATATTGACAGTAGTCTGAAGAAAAAAATTCCCACCGAGAGTTAAAATTCGTACATTTACGATAGTTTGACTAAGAATTACCAACAAGTGATAAATTTCGTATATAGCCGATAGTTTGAAGAAAAAAATTCCAACCTAGAGTTAAAGTTCGTATAATGACGATTGTTTGACCAAAGGATTTCAATCAAGACTTAAAATTTGAATATTGACAGTAGTTTGAAGAAAAAAGTGCTCACCGAGAGTTAAAATTCGTACATTGACGGTAGTTTGCCAAAAAATTCCCATGGAGAGTTAAAATTCGTATATAGGCGATGGTTTCGAGAAAAAAATTCCAACTTAGTATTAAACCACGTGTAGTGTCGATTGTTTGACAAAAAGATTTCAACAAATAGTTAAAATTTGTACATTGATAGTAGTCTGAAGAAAAAAATTCCCACCGAGAGTTAAAATTCGTACATTTACGATAGTTTGACTAAGAATTCCCAACAAGAGATAAATTTCGTATATAGACGATAGTTTGAAGAAAAAAATTCCAACCTAGAGTTAAAGTTCGTATAATGACGATTGTTTGACAAAAAGATTTCAATCAAGACTTAAAATTTGAATATTGACAGTAGTTTGCAGAAAAAAGTGCCCACCGAGAGTTAAAATTCTGACATTGACGGTAGTTTGATCAAAAAATTCCCATGGAGAGTTAAAATTCGTATATAGACGATAGTTTGAAGAAAAAAATTCCAACCTAGAGTTAAAGTTCGTATAATGACGATTGTTTGACAAAAAGAATTCAATCAAGACTTAAAATTTGAATATTGACAGTAGTTTGCAGAAAAAAGTGCCCACCGAGAGTTAAAATTCTGACATTGACGGTAGTTTGCCAAAAAATTCCCATCGAGGGTTCAAATTCGTATAGAGGCGATGGTTTCGAGAAAAAAATTCCAACCTAGTATTAAACCACGTGTATTGACGATTGTTTGACAAAAAGATTTCAACAAATAGTTAAAATTTGTATATTGACAGTAGTCTGAAGAAAAAAATTCCCACCGAGAGTTAAAATTCGTACATTTACGATAGTTTGACTAAGAATTACCAACAAGTGATAAATTTCGTATATAGCCGATAGTTTGAAGAAAAAAATTCCAACCTAGAGTTAAAGTTCGTATAATGACGATTGTTTGACCAAAGGATTTCAATCAAGACTTAAAATTTGAATATTGACAGTAGTTTGAAGAAAAAAGTGCTCACCGAGAGTTAAAATTCGTACATTGGCGGTAGTTTGCCAAAAAATTCCCATGGAGAGTTAAAATTCGTATATAGGCGATGGTTTCGAGAAAAAAATTCCAACTTAGTATTAAACCACGTGTATTGTCGATTGTTTGACAAAAAGATTTCAACAAATAGTTAAAATTTGTGCATTGATAGTAGTCTGAAGAAAAAAATTCCCACCGAGAGTTAAAATTCGTACATTTACGATAGTTTGACTAAGAATTCCCAACAAGAGATAAATTTCGTATATAGACGATAGTTTGAAGAAAAAAATTCCAACCTAGAGTTAAAGTTCGTATAATGACAATTGTTTGACAAAAAGATTTCAATCGAGACTTAAAATTTGAATATTGACAGTAGTTTGCAGAAGAAAGTGCCCACCGAGAGTTAAAATTCGTACATTGACGGTAGTTTGATCAAAAAATTCCCATGGAGAGTTAAAATTCGTATATAGACGATAGTTTGAAGAAAAAAATTCCAACCTAGAGTTAAAGTTCGTATAATGACGATTGTTTGACAAAAAGAATTCAATCAAGATTTAAAATATGAATATTGACAGTAGTTTGCAGAAAAAAGTGCCCACCGAGAGTTAAAATTCTGACATTGACGGTAGTTTGATCAAAAAATTCCCATGGAGAGTTAAAATTCGTATATAGACCGTAGTTTGGAGAAAATAATTCCAACCTAGAGTTAAAGTTCGTATAATGACGATTGTTTGACCAAAGGATTTCAATCAAGACTTAAAATTTGAATATTGACAGTAGTTTGAAGAAAAAAGTGCTCACCGAGAGTTAAAATTCGTACATTGACGGTAGTTTGCCAAAAAATTCCCATGGAGAGTTAAAATTCGTATATAGGCGATGGTTTCGAGAAAAAAATTCCAACTTAGTATTAAACCACGTGTAGTGTCGATTGTTTGACAAAAAGATTTCAACAAATAGTTAAAATTTGTACATTGATAGTAGTCTGAAGAAAAAAATTCCCACCGAGAGTTAAAATTCGTACATTTACGATAGTTTGACTAAGAATTCCCAACAAGAGATAAATTTCGTATATAGACGATAGTTTGAAGAAAAAAATTCCAACCTAGAGTTAAAGTTCGTATAATGACGATTGTTTGACAAAAAGATTTCAATCAAGACTTAAAATTTGAATATTGACAGTAGTTTGCAGAAAAAAGTGCCCACCGAGAGTTAAAATTCTGACATTGACGGTAGTTTGATCAAAAAATTCCCATGGAGAGTTAAAATTCGTATATAGACGATAGTTTGAAGAAAAAAATTCCAACCTAGAGTTAAAGTTCGTATAATGACGATTGTTTGACAAAAAGAATTCAATCAAGACTTAAAATTTGAATATTGACAGTAGTTTGCAGAAAAAAGTGCCCACCGAGAGTTAAAATTCGTACATTGACGGTAGTTTGCCAAAAAATTCCCATCGAGGGTTCAAATTCGTATAGAGGCGATGGTTTCGAGAAAAAAATTCCAACCTAGTATTAAACCACGTGTATTGACGATTGTTTGACAAAAAGATTTCAACAAATAGTTAAAATTTGTATATTGACAGTAGTCTGAAGAAAAAAATTCCCACCGAGAGTTAAAATTCGTACATTTACGATAGTTTGACTAAGAATTACCAACAAGTGATAAATTTCGTATATAGCCGATAGTTTGAAGAAAAAAATTCCAACCTAGAGTTAAAGTTCGTATAATGACGATTGTTTGACCAAAGGATTTCAATCAAGACTTAAAATTTGAATATTGACAGTAGTTTGAAGAAAAAAGTGCTCACCGAGAGTTAAAATTCGTACATTGGCGGTAGTTTGCCAAAAAATTCCCATGGAGAGTTAAAATTCGTATATAGGCGATGGTTTCGAGAAAAAAATTCCAACTTAGTATTAAACCACGTGTATTGTCGATTGTTTGACAAAAAGATTTCAACAAATAGTTAAAATTTGTGCATTGATAGTAGTCTGAAGAAAAAAATTCCCACCGAGAGTTAAAATTCGTACATTTACGATAGTTTGACTAAGAATTCCCAACAAGAGATAAATTTCGTATATAGACGATAGTTTGAAGAAAAAAATTCCAACCTAGAGTTAAAGTTCGTATAATGACGATTGTTTGACCAAAGGATTTCAATCAAGACTTAAAATTTGAATATTGACAGTAGTTTGAAGAAAAAAGTGCTCACCGAGAGTTAAAATTCGTACATTGACGGTAGTTTGCCAAAAAATTCCCATGGAGAGTTAAAATTCGTATATAGGCGATGGTTTCGAGAAAAAAATTCCAACTTAGTATTAAACCACGTGTAGTGTCGATTGTTTGACAAAAAGATTTCAACAAATAGTTAAAATTTGTACATTGATAGTAGTCTGAAGAAAAAAATTCCCACCGAGAGTTAAAATTCGTACATTTACGATAGTTTGACTAAGAATTCCCAACAAGAGATAAATTTCGTATATAGACGATAGTTTGAAGAAAAAAATTCCAACCTAGAGTTAAAGTTCGTATAATGACGATTGTTTGACAAAAAGATTTCAATCAAGACTTAAAATTTGAATATTGACAGTAGTTTGCAGAAAAAAGTGCCCACCGAGAGTTAAAATTCTGACATTGACGGTAGTTTGATCAAAAAATTCCCATGGAGAGTTAAAATTCGTATATAGACGATAGTTTGAAGAAAAAAATTCCAACCTAGAGTTAAAGTTCGTATAATGACGATTGTTTGACAAAAAGAATTCAATCAAGACTTAAAATTTGAATATTGACAGTAGTTTGCAGAAAAAAGTGCCCACCGAGAGTTAAAATTCGTACATTGACGGTAGTTTGCCAAAAAATTCCCATCGAGGGTTCAAATTCGTATAGAGGCGATGGTTTCGAGAAAAAAATTCCAACCTAGTATTAAACCACGTGTATTGACGATTGTTTGACAAAAAGATTTCAACAAATAGTTAAAATTTGTATATTGACAGTAGTCTGAAGAAAAAAATTCCCACCGAGAGTTAAAATTCGTACATTTACGATAGTTTGACTAAGAATTACCAACAAGTGATAAATTTCGTATATAGACGATAGTTTGAAGAAAAAAATTCCAACCTAGAGTTAAAGTTCGTATAATGACGATTGTTTGACAAAAAGAATTCAATCAAGATTTAAAATATGAATATTGACAGTAGTTTGCAGAAAAAAGTGCCCACCGAGAGTTAAAATTCTGACATTGACGGTAGTTTGATCAAAAAATTCCCATGGAGAGTTAAAATTCGTATATAGACCGTAGTTTGGAGAAAATAATTCCAACCTAGAGTTATAATTCGTATAATGACGATTGTTTGACCAAAGGATTTCAATCAAGACTTAAAATTTGAATATTGACAGTAGTTTGAAGAAAAAAGTGCTCACCGAGGGTTAAAATTCGTACATTGACAGTAGTTTGCCAAAAAATTCCCATGGAGAGTTAAAATTCGTATATAGGCGATGGTTTCGAGAAAAAAATTCCAACTTAGTATTAAACCACGTGTATTGTCGACTGTTTGACAAAAAGATTTCAACAAATAGTTAAAATTTGTACATTGATAGTAGTCTGAAGAAAAAAATTCCCACCGAGAGTTAAAATTCGTACATTTACGATAGTTTGACTAAGAATTCCCAACAAGAGATAAATTTCGTATATAGACGATAGTTTGAAGAAAAAAATTCCAACCTAGAGTTAAAGTTCGTATAATGACGATTGTTTGACCAAAGGATTTCAATCAAGACTTAAAATTTGAATATTGACAGTAGTTTGAAGAAAAAAGTGCTCACCGAGAGTTAAAATTCGTACATTGACGGTAGTTTGCCAAAAAATTCCCATGGAGAGTTAAAATTCGTATATAGGCGATGGTTTCGAGAAAAAAATTCCAACTTAGTATTAAACCACGTGTAGTGTCGATTGTTTGACAAAAAGATTTCAACAAATAGTTAAAATTTGTACATTGATAGTAGTCTGAAGAAAAAAATTCCCACCGAGAGTTAAAATTCGTACATTTACGATAGTTTGACTAAGAATTCCCAACAAGAGATAAATTTCGTATATAGACGATAGTTTGAAGAAAAAAATTCCAACCTAGAGTTAAAGTTCGTATAATGACGATTGTTTGACAAAAAGATTTCAATCAAGACTTAAAATTTGAATATTGACAGTAGTTTGCAGAAAAAAGTGCCCACCGAGAGTTAAAATTCTGACATTGACGGTAGTTTGATCAAAAAATTCCCATGGAGAGTTAAAATTCGTATATAGACGATAGTTTGAAGAAAAAAATTCCAACCTAGAGTTAAAGTTCGTATAATGACGATTGTTTGACAAAAAGAATTCAATCAAGACTTAAAATTTGAATATTGACAGTAGTTTGCAGAAAAAAGTGCCCACCGAGAGTTAAAATTCGTACATTGACGGTAGTTTGCCAAAAAATTCCCATCGAGGGTTCAAATTCGTATAGAGGCGATGGTTTCGAGAAAAAAATTCCAACCTAGTATTAAACCACAGGTATTGACGATTATTTGACAAAAAGATTTCAACAAATAGTTAAAATTTGTATATTGACAGTAGTCTGAAGAAAAAAATTCCCACCGAGAGTTAAAATTCGTACATTTACGATAGTTTGACTAAGAATTACCAACAAGTGATAAATTTCGTATATAGCCGATAGTTTGAAGAAAAAAATTCCAACCTAGAGTTAAAGTTCGTATAATGACGATTGTTTGACCAAAGGATTTCAATCAAGACTTAAAATTTGAATATTGACAGTAGTTTGAAGAAAAAAGTGCTCACCGAGAGTTAAAATTCGTACATTGACGGTAGTTTGCCAAAAAATTCCCATGGAGAGTTAAAATTCGTATATAGGCGATGGTTTCGAGAAAAAAATTCCAACTTAGTATTAAACCACGTGTATTGTCGATTGTTTGACAAAAAGATTTCAACAAATAGTTAAAATTTGTGCATTGATAGTAGTCTGAAGAAAAAAATTCCCACCGAGAGTTAAAATTCGTACATTTACGATAGTTTGACTAAGAATTCCCAACAAGAGATAAATTTCGTATATAGACGATAGTTTGAAGAAAAAAATTCCAACCTAGAGTTAAAGTTCGTATAATGACGATTGTTTGACAAAAAGATTTCAATCAAGACTTAAAATTTGAATATTGACAGTAGTTTGCAGAAGAAAGTGCCCACCGAGAGTTAAAATTCGTACATTGACGGTAGTTTGATCAAAAAATTCCCATGGAGAGTTAAAATTCGTATATAGACGATAGTTTGAAGAAAAAAATTCCAACCTACAGTTAAAGTTCGTATAATGACGATTGTTTGACAAAAAGAATTCAATCAAGATTTAAAATATGAATATTGACAGTAGTTTGCAGAAAAAAGTGCCCACCGAGAGTTAAAATTCGTACATTGACGGTAGTTTGCCAAAAAATTCCCATCGAGGGTTCAAATTCGTATAGAGGCGATGGTTTCGAGAAAAAAATTCCAACCTAGTATTAAACCACGTGTATTGACGATTGTTTGACAAAAAGATTTCAACAAATAGTTAAAATTTGTATATTGACAGTAGTCTGAAGAAAAAAATTCCCACCGAGAGTTAAAATTCGTACATTTACGATAGTTTGACTAAGAATTACCAACAAGTGATAAATTTCGTATATAGACGATAGTTTGAAGAAAAAAATTCCAACCTAGAGTTAAAGTTCGTATAATGACGATTGTTTGACAAATAGAATTCAATCAAGATTTAAAATATGAATATTGACAGTAGTTTGCAGAAAAAAGTGCCCACCGAGAGTTAAAATTCTGACATTGACGGTAGTTTGATCAAAAAATTCCCATGGAGAGTTAAAATTCGTATATAGACCGTAGTTTGGAGAAAATAATTCCAACCTAGAGTTATAATTCGTATAATGACGATTGTTTGACCAAAGGATTTCAATCAAGACTTAAAATTTGAATATTGACAGTAGTTTGAAGAAAAAAGTGCTCACCGAGGGTTAAAATTCGTACATTGACAGTAGTTTGCCAAAAAATTCCCATGGAGAGTTAAAATTCGTATATAGGCGATGGTTTCGAGAAAAAAATTCCAACTTAGTATTAAACCACGTGTATTGTCGACTGTTTGACAAAAAGATTTCAACAAATAGTTAAAATTTGTACATTGATAGTAGTCTGAAGAAAAAAATTCCCACCGAGAGTTAAAATTCGTACATTTACGATAGTTTGACTAAGAATTCCCAACAAGAGATAAATTTCGTATATAGACGATAGTTTGAAGAAAAAAATTCCAACCTAGAGTTAAAGTTCGTATAATGACGATTGTTTGACCAAAGGATTTCAATCAAGACTTAAAATTTGAATATTGACAGTAGTTTGAAGAAAAAAGTGCTCACCGAGAGTTAAAATTCGTACATTGACGGTAGTTTGCCAAAAAATTCCCATGGAGAGTTAAAATTCGTATATAGGCGATGGTTTCGAGAAAAAAATTCCAACTTAGTATTAAACCACGTGTAGTGTCGATTGTTTGACAAAAAGATTTCAACAAATAGTTAAAATTTGTACATTGATAGTAGTCTGAAGAAAAAAATTCCCACCGAGAGTTAAAATTCGTACATTTACGATAGTTTGACTAAGAATTCCCAACAAGAGATAAATTTCGTATATAGACGATAGTTTGAAGAAAAAAATTCCAACCTAGAGTTAAAGTTCGTATAATGACGATTGTTTGACAAAAAGATTTCAATCAAGACTTAAAATTTGAATATTGACAGTAGTTTGCAGAAAAAAGTGCCCACCGAGAGTTAAAATTCTGACATTGACGGTAGTTTGATCAAAAAATTCCCATGGAGAGTTAAAATTCGTATATAGACGATAGTTTGAAGAAAAAAATTCCAACCTAGAGTTAAAGTTCGTATAATGACGATTGTTTGACAAAAAGAATTCAATCAAGACTTAAAATTTGAATATTGACAGTAGTTTGCAGAAAAAAGTGCCCACCGAGAGTTAAAATTCGTACATTGACGGTAGTTTGCCAAAAAATTCCCATCGAGGGTTCAAATTCGTATAGAGGCGATGGTTTCGAGAAAAAAATTCCAACCTAGTATTAAACCACAGGTATTGACGATTATTTGACAAAAAGATTTCAACAAATAGTTAAAATTTGTATATTGACAGTAGTCTGAAGAAAAAAATTCCCACCGAGAGTTAAAATTCGTACATTTACGATAGTTTGACTAAGAATTACCAACAAGTGATAAATTTCGTATATAGCCGATAGTTTGAAGAAAAAAATTCCAACCTAGAGTTAAAGTTCGTATAATGACGATTGTTTGACCAAAGGATTTCAATCAAGACTTAAAATTTGAATATTGACAGTAGTTTGAAGAAAAAAGTGCTCACCGAGAGTTAAAATTCGTACATTGACGGTAGTTTGCCAAAAAATTCCCATGGAGAGTTAAAATTCGTATATAGGCGATGGTTTCGAGAAAAAAATTCCAACTTAGTATTAAACCACGTGTATTGTCGATTGTTTGACAAAAAGATTTCAACAAATAGTTAAAATTTGTGCATTGATAGTAGTCTGAAGAAAAAAATTCCCACCGAGAGTTAAAATTCGTACATTTACGATAGTTTGACTAAGAATTCCCAACAAGAGATAAATTTCGTATATAGACGATAGTTTGAAGAAAAAAATTCCAACCTAGAGTTAAAGTTCGTATAATGACGATTGTTTGACAAAAAGATTTCAATCAAGACTTAAAATTTGAATATTGACAGTAGTTTGCAGAAGAAAGTGCCCACCGAGAGTTAAAATTCGTACATTGACGGTAGTTTGATCAAAAAATTCCCATGGAGAGTTAAAATTCGTATATAGACGATAGTTTGAAGAAAAAAATTCCAACCTACAGTTAAAGTTCGTATAATGACGATTGTTTGACAAAAAGAATTCAATCAAGACTTAAAATTTGAATATTCACAGTAGTTTGCAGAAAAAAGTGCTCACCGAGAGTTAAAATTCGTACATTGACGGTAGTTTGCCAAAAAATTCCCATCGAGGGTTCAAATTCGTATAGAGGCGATGGTTTCGAGAAAAAAATTCCAACCTAGTATTAAACCACGTGTATTGACGATTGTTTGACAAAAAGATTTCAACAAATAGTTAAAATTTGTATATTGACAGTAGTCTGAAGAAAAAAATTCCCACCGAGAGTTAAAATTCGTACATTTACGATAGTTTGACTAAGAATTACCAACAAGTGATAAATTTCGTATATAGCCGATAGTTTGAAGAAAAAAATTCCAACCTAGAGTTAAAGTTCGTATAATGACGATTGTTTGACCAAAGGATTTCAATCAAGACTTAAAATTTGAATATTGACAGTAGTTTGAAGAAAAAAGTGCTCACCGAGAGTTAAAATTCGTACATTGGCGGTAGTTTGCCAAAAAATTCCCATGGAGAGTTAAAATTCGTATATAGGCGATGGTTTCGAGAAAAAAATTCCAACTTAGTATTAAACCACGTGTATTGACGATTGTTTGACAAAAAGATTTCAACAAACAGTTAAAATTTGTATATTGAGAGTAGTCCGAAGTATAAAATTCCCACGGATAGCTAAAATTCCTACATTTACGATAGTTTAACTAAGAATTCTCAACAAGAGTTAAATTTCGTATATAGACGATAGTTTGAAGAAAAAAATTCCAACCTAGAGTTAAAGCTCGTATATTGACGATTGTTTGACGAAAAGATTTCAACCAAGTCTTAAAATTTGAGTATTGACAGTAGTTTGCAGAAAAATGTGCCCACCGATAGTTAAAATTCGTACAATGACGGTAGTTTGCCAAAAAATTCCCATCGAGAGTTAAAATTCGTATGTAGACAATGGTTTGGAGAAAAGAATTCCAACTTAGTATTAAACCACGTGTATTGATGATTGTTTGACAAAAAGATTTCAACAAACAGTTAAAATTTGTATATTGAGAGTAGTCCGAAGTATAAAATTCCCACCGATAGCTAAAATTCCTACATTTACGATAGTTTGACTAAGAATTCCCAACAAGGGATAAATTTCGTATATAGACGGTAGTTTGGAGAAAAAATTTCCAACCTGAATATAAAATTCGTATAATGACAATTGTTTGACCAATAGATTTCAACCAAGTCTTAAAATTTGAATATTGACAGTAGTTTGCAGAAAAATGTGACCACCGATAGTTAAAATTCGTACATTGACGGTAGTTTGCCAAAAAATTCCCATCGAGAGTTAAAATTCGTATGTAGACGATGGTTTGGAGAAAAAAATTCCAACCTGGTATTAAACCACATGTATTGACGATTGTTTGACAAAAAGATTTCAACAAACAGTTAAAATTTGTATATTGAGAGTAGTCCGAAGTATAAAATTCCCACCGATAGCTAAAATTCCTACATTTACGATAGTTTGACTAAGAATTCTCAACAAGAGTTAAATTTCGTATATAGACGATAGTTTGAAGAAAAAAATTCCAACCTAGAGTTAAAGCTCGTATAATGACGATTGTTTGACGAAAAGATTTCAACAAACAGTTAAAATTTGTATATTGTGAGTAGTCTGAAGAAAAAAATTCCCACCGATAGTTAAAATTCGTACTTTTACGATAGATTGACTAAGAATTCCCAACAAGAGATAAATTTCGTATATAGACGGTAGTTTGGAGAAAATAATTCCAACCTAGAGTTAAAGTTCGTATAATGACGATTGTTTGACAAAAAGATTTCAACCAAGTTTTAAAATTTGAGTATTGACAGTAGTTTGCAGAAAAATGTGCCCACCGATAGTTAAAATTCGTACATTGACGGTAGTTTGCCAAAAAATTCCGATCGAGAGTTAAAATTCGTATATAGACCATGGTTTGGAGAAAAAAATTCCAACCTAGAGTTAAAGCTCGTATAATGACGATTGTTTGACAGAAAGATTTCAACCAAGACCTAAAATTTGAATATTGCCAGTAGTTTGCAGAAAAAAGTGCCCACCGAGAGTTAAAATTCGTACATTGATGGTAGTTTGCCAAAAAATTCCCAACGAGAGTTGAAATTCGTATATAGACGATGGCTTCGAGAAAAAAATTCCAACCTGGCATTAAACCACGTGTATTGACGATTGTTTGACAAAGAGATATCAACAAATAGTTAAAATTTGCATACTGACAGTAGTCTGAAGAAAAAAATTCCCACCGAGAGTTAAAATTCGTACATTTACGATAGTTTGACTAAGAATTCCAAACAAGAGATAAATTTCGTATATAGACGATAGTTTGAAGAAAAAAATTCCAAACTAGAGTTAAAGCTCGTATAATGACGATTGTTTGACAGAATGATTTCAACCAAGAATTAAAATTTGAATATTGACAGTAGTTTGCAGAAAAAAGTGCCCACCGAGAGTTAAAATTCGTACATTGACGGTAGTTTGACCAAAAAATTCCCACCGAGAGTTGAATTTCGTATGTAGGCGATAATTTGAAGAAAAAAGATACAACCTAGTTTAAAAATTCGTTTATTGACGACTGTTTGGCAAAAAGATATCAACCAATAGATAAAATTTGAATATTAACAGTAGTTTGAAGAAAAAAGTGCCCACCGTGAGTTAAAATTCGTACTTTGACAATAGTTTGACCAAAAAATTCCCACCGAGAGTTAAATTTCGTATATGCGATAGTTTGAAGAAAAAAAATTCCAACCTAGTATAAAAATTCGTTTATTGACGATTGTTTGACAAAAAGATTTCAACCAATAGTTAAAATCTGAATATTGACAGTAGTTTGAAGAAAAAAGTGCCCACCGTGAGTTAAAATTCGTACATTGACGGTAGTTTGATCAAAAAATTCCCAACAAGAGATAAATTTCGTATATAGACGATAGTTTGAAGAAAAAAATTCCAACCTAGAGTTAAAGCTCGTATATTGACGATTGTTTGACGAAAAGATTTCAACAAACAGTTAAAATTTGTACATTGAGAGTAGTCTGAAGAAAAAAATTCCCACCGATAGTTAAAATTCGTACTTTTACGATAGATTGACTAAGAATTCCCAACAAGAGATAAATTTCGTATATAGACGGCAGTTTGGAGAAAATAATTCCAACCTAGAGTTAAAGTTCGTATAATGACGATTGTTTGACAAGAAGATTTCAACCAAGTCTTAAAATTTGAGTATTGACGGTAGTTTGCAGAAAAATGTGCCCACCGATAGTTAAAATTCGTACATTGACGGTAGTTTGCCAAAATATTCCCTTCGGGAGTTAAAATTCGTATATAGACGATGGTTTGTAGAAAAAAATTCCAACCTGGTATTAAACCACGTGTATTGACGATTGTTTGACAAAAAGATTTCAACCAACAGTTAAAATTTGTATATTGAGAGTAGTCCGAAGTAAAAAATTCCCACCGATAGTTAAAATTCGTACATTTACGATAGTTTGACTAAGAATTCCCAACAAGAGTTAAATTTCGTATATAGACGATAGTTTGAAGAAAAATATTTCAACCTAGAGTTAAAGTTCGTATAATGACGATTGTTTGACAAAAAGATTTCAACCAAGACTTAAAATTTGAATCCTGACAGTAGTTTGCAGAAAAAAGTGCCCACCGAGAGTTAAAATTCGTACATTGACGGTAGTTTGCCAAAAAATTCCCATCCAGAGTTAAAATTCGTATATAGATGGTAGTTTGGAGAAAAAAATTCCAACTCTAGAGATAAAGTTAGCATAATGACGATTGTTTGACAAAAAGATTTCAACCAAGACTAAAAATTTGAATATTGACAGTAGTTTGCAGAAAAAAATGCCCACCGAGAGTTAAAATTCGTACATTGACGGTAGTTTGCCAAAAAATTCCGATCGAGAGTTGAAATTCGTATATAGACGATGGCTTCGAGAAAAAAATTCCAACCTGGCATTAAACCACGTGTATTGACGATTGTTTGACAAAGAGATATCAACAAATAGTTAAAATTTGCATACTGACAGTAGTCTGAAGAAAAAAATTCCCACCGAGAGTTAAAATTCGTACATTTACGATAGTTTGACTAAGAATTCCAAACAAGAGATAAATTTCGTATATAGACGATAGTTTGAAGAAAAAAATTCCAACCTAGAGTTAAAGCTCGTATAATGACGATTGTTTGACAGAATGATTTCAACCAAGAATTAAAATTTGAATATTGACAGTAGTTTGCAGAAAAAAGTGCCCACCGAGAGTTAAAATTCGTACATTGACGGTAGTTTGACCAAAAAATTCCCACCGAGAGTTGAATTTCGTATGTAGGCGATAATTTGAAGAAAAAAGATACAACCTAGTTTAAAAATTCGTTTATTGACGACTGTTTGGCAAAAAGATATCAACCAATAGATAAAATTTGAATATTAACAGTAGTTTGAAGAAAAAAGTGCCCACCGTGAGTTAAAATTCGTACTTTGACAATAGTTTGACCAAAAAATTCCCACCGAGAGTTAAATTTCGTATATGCGATAGTTTGAAGAAAAAAAATTCCAACCTAGTATAAAAATTCGTTTATTGACGATTGTTTGACAAAAAGATTTCAACCAATAGTTAAAATCTGAATATTGACAGTAGTTTGAAGAAAAAAGTGCCCACCGTGAGTTAAAATTCGTACATTGACGGTAGTTTGATCAAAAAATTCCCAACAAGAGATAAATTTCGTATATAGACGATAGTTTGAAGAAAAAAATTCCAACCTAGAGTTAAAGCTCGTATATTGACGATTGTTTGACGAAAAGATTTCAACAAACAGTTAAAATTTGTACATTGAGAGTAGTCTGAAGAAAAAAATTCCCACCGATAGTTAAAATTCGTACTTTTACGATAGATTGACTAAGAATTCCCAACAAGAGATAAATTTCGTATATAGACGGCAGTTTGGAGAAAATAATTCCAACCTAGAGTTAAAGTTCGTATAATGACGATTGTTTGACAAGAAGATTTCAACCAAGTCTTAAAATTTGAGTATTGACGGTAGTTTGCAGAAAAATGTGCCCACCGATAGTTAAAATTCGTACATTGACGGTAGTTTGCCAAAATATTCCCTTCGGGAGTTAAAATTCGTATATAGACGATGGTTTGTAGAAAAAAATTCCAACCTGGTATTAAACCACGTGTATTGACGATTGTTTGACAAAAAGATTTCAACCAACAGTTAAAATTTGTATATTGAGAGTAGTCCGAAGTAAAAAATTCCCACCGATAGTTAAAATTCGTACATTTACGATAGTTTGACTAAGAATTCCCAACAAGAGTTAAATTTCGTATATAGACGATAGTTTGAAGAAAAATATTTCAACCTAGAGTTAAAGTTCGTATAATGACGATTGTTTGACAAAAAGATTTCAACCAAGACTTAAAATTTGAATCCTGACAGTAGTTTGCAGAAAAAAGTGCCCACCGAGAGTTAAAATTCGTACATTGACGGTAGTTTGCCAAAAAATTCCCATCCAGAGTTAAAATTCGTATATAGATGGTAGTTTGGAGAAAAAAATTCCAACTCTAGAGATAAAGTTAGCATAATGACGATTGTTTGACAAAAAGATTTCAACCAAGACTAAAAATTTGAATATTGACAGTAGTTTGCAGAAAAAAATGCCCACCGAGAGTTAAAATTCGTACATTGACGGTAGTTTGCCAAAAAATTCCGATCGAGAGTTGAAATTCGTATATAGACGATGGCTTCGAGAAAAAAATTCCAACCTGGCATTAAACCACGTGTATTGACGATTGTTTGACAAAGAGATATCAACAAATAGTTAAAATTTGCATACTGACAGTAGTCTGAAGAAAAAAATTCCCACCGAGAGTTAAAATTCGTACATTTACGATAGTTTGACTAAGAATTCCAAACAAGAGATAAATTTCGTATATAGACGATAGTTTGAAGAAAAAAATTCCAACCTAGAGTTAAAGCTCGTATAATGACGATTGTTTGACAGAATGATTTCAACCAAGAATTAAAATTTGAATATTGACAGTAGTTTGCAGAAAAAAGTGCCCACCGAGAGTTAAAATTCGTACATTGACGGTAGTTTGACCAAAAAATTCCCACCGAGAGTTGAATTTCGTATGTAGGCGATAATTTGAAGAAAAAAGATACAACCTAGTTTAAAAATTCGTTTATTGACGACTGTTTGGCAAAAAGATATCAACCAATAGATAAAATTTGAATATTAACAGTAGTTTGAAGAAAAAAGTGCCCACCGTGAGTTAAAATTCGTACTTTGACAATAGTTTGACCAAAAAATTCCCACCGAGAGTTAAATTTCGTATATGCGATAGTTTGAAGAAAAAAAATTCCAACCTAGTATAAAAATTCGTTTATTGACGATTGTTTGACAAAAAGATTTCAACCAATAGTTAAAATCTGAATATTGACAGTAGTTTGAAGAAAAAAGTGCCCACCGTGAGTTAAAATTCGTACATTGACGGTAGTTTGATCAAAAAATTCCCAACAAGAGATAAATTTCGTATATAGACGATAGCTTGAAGAAAGAAATTCCAACCTAGAGTTAAAGTTCGTATATTGACGATTGTATGACAAGAAGATTTCAACAAATAGTTAAAATTTGAATCTTGACACTAGTTTGATGAAAAAAGTGCCGACCGAGAGTTAAAATTCGTACATTGACTGTAGTTTGCCAAAAAATTCCCATCGAGAGTTAAAATTCGTATATAGACGGTAGTTTGGAGAAAATAATTCCAACCTAGAGTTAAAGTTCGTATAATGACGATTGTTTGACAAAAAGATTTCAACCAAGTCTTAAAATTTGAATATTGACAGTAGTTTGCAGAAAAAAGTGCCCACCGATAGTTAAAATTCGTACATTGACGGTAGTTTGCCAAAAAATTCCCATCGAGAGTTAAAATTCGTATATAGACGATGGTTTGGTGAATAAAATTCCAACTTAGTATTAAACCACGTGTATTGAAGATTGTTTGACAAAAAGATTTCAACAAATAGTTAAAATTTGTACATTGACAGTAGTCTGATGAAAAAAATTCCCACCGAGAGTTAAAATTCGTACATTGACTGTAGTTTGATCAAAAAATCCCCATCGAGAGTTAAAATTTGTATATAGGCGGTAGTTTGGAGAAAATAATTCCAACCTAGTGTTATAATTCGTATAATGACGATTGTTTGACCAAAAGATTTCAACCAAGACTTAAAATATGAATATTGACAATAGTTTGCAGAAAAAAGTGCCCACCGAGAGTTAAAATTCGTACATTGACGGTAGTTTGCCAAAAAATTCCGATCGAGAGTTAAAATTCGTATATAGACCATGGTTTGGAGAAAAAAATTCCAACTTAGTATTAAACCACGTGTATTGACGATTGTTTGACAAAAAGATTTCAATAAATAGTTAAAATTTGTACATTGACAGTAGTTTGCAGAAAATAGTGCCCACCGAGAGTTAAAATTCGTACATTGACGGTAGTTTGCCAAAAAATTCCGATCGAGAGTTAAAATTCGTATATAGACCATGGCTTGGAGAAAAAAATTCCAACCTAGAGTTAAAGCTCGTATAATGACGATTGTTTGACAGAAAGATTTCAACCAAGACCTAAAATTTGAATATTGCCAGTAGTTTGCAGAAAAAAGTGCCCACCGAGAGTTAAAATTCGTACATTGACGGTAGTTTGCCAAAAAATTCCCAACGAGAGTTGAAATTCGTATATAGACGATGGCTTCGAGAAAAAAATTCCAACCTGGCATTAAACCACGTGTATTGACGATTGTTTGACAAAGAGATATCAACAAATAGTTAAAATTTGTATACTGACAGTAGTCTGAAGAAAAAAATTCCCACCGAGAGTTAAAATTCGTACATTTACGATAGTTTGACTAAGAATTCCAAACAAGAGATAAATTTCGTATATAGACGATAGTTTGAAGAAAAAAATTCCTACCTAGAGTTAAAGCTCGTATAATGACGACTGTTTGACAGAATGATTTCAACCAAGAATTAAAATTTGAATATTGACAGTAGTTTGCAGAAAATAGTGCCCACCGAGAGTTAAAATTCGTACATTGACGGTAGTTTGCCAAAAAATTCCGATCGAGAGTTAAAATTCGTATATAGATCATGGTTTGGAGAAAAAAATTCCAACCTAGAGTTAAAGCTCGTATAATGACGATTGTTTGACAGAAAGATTTCAACCAAGACCTAAAATTTGAATATTGCCAGTAGTTTGCAGAAAAAAGTGCCCACCGAGAGTTAAAATTCGTACATTGACGGTAGTTTGCCAAAAAATTCCCAACGAGAGTTGAAATTCGTATATAGACGATGGCTTCGAGAAAAAAATTCCAACCTGGCATTAAACCACGTGTATTGACGATTGTTTGACAAAGAGATATCAACAAATAGTTAAAATTTGTATACTGACAGTAGTCTGAAGAAAAAAATTCCCACCGAGAGTTAAAATTCGTACATTTACGATAGTTTGACTAAGAATTCCAAACAAGAGATAAATTTCGTATATAGACGATAGTTTGAAGAAAAAAATTCCAACCTAGAGTTAAAGCTCGTATAATGACGATTGTTTGACAGAATGATTTCAACCAAGAATTAAAATTTGAATATTGACAGTAGTTTGCAGAAAAAAGTGCCCACCGAGAGTTAAAATTCGTACATTGACGGTAGTTTGACCAAAAAATTCCCACCGAGAGTTGAATTTCGTATGTAGGCGATAATTTGAAGAGAAAAGATACAACCTAGTTTAAAAATTCGTTTATTGACGACTGTTTGGCAAAAAGATATCAACCAATAGATAAAATTTGAATATTAACAGTAGTTTGAAGAAAAAAGTGCCCACCGTGAGTTAAAATTCGTACTTTGACAATAGTTTGACCAAAAAATTCCCACCGAGAGTTAAATTTCGTATATGCGATAGTTTGAAGAAAAAAAATTCCAACCTAGTATAAAAATTCGTTTATTGACGATTGTTTGACAAAAAGATTTCAACCAATAGTTAAAATCTGAATATTGACAGCAGTTTGAAGAAAAAAGTGCCCACCGTGAGTTAAAATTCGTACATTGACGGTAGTTTGATCAAAAAATTCCCAACAAGAGATAAATTTCGTATATAGACGATAGTTTGAAGAAAAAAATTCCAACCTAGAGTTAAAGCTCGTATATTGACGATTGTTTGACGAAAAGATTTCAACAAACAGTTAAAATTTGTATATTGAGAGTAGTCTGAAGAAAAAAATTCCCACCGAGAGTTAAAATTCGTACATTTACGATAGTTTGACTAAGAATTCCAAACAAGAGATAAATTTCGTATATAGACGATAGTTTGAAGAAAAAAATTCCAACCTAGAGTTAAAGCTCGTATAATGACGATTGTTTGACAGAATGATTTCAACCAAGAATTAAAATTTGAATATTGACAGTAGTTTGCAGAAAAAAGTGCCCACCGAGAGTTAAAATTCGTACATTGACGGTAGTTTGACCAAAAAATTCCCACCGAGAGTTGAATTTCGTATGTAGGCGATAATTTGAAGAAAAAAGATACAACCTAGTTTAAGAATTCGTTTATTGACGACTGTTTGGCAAAAAGACATCAACCAATAGATAAAATTTGAATATTAACAGTAGTTTGAAGAAAAAAGTGCCCACCGTGAGTTAAAATTCGTACTTTGACGATAGTTTGACCAAAAAATTCCCACCGAGAGTTAAATTTCGTATATGCGATAGTTTGAAGAAAAAAAATTCCAACCTAGTATAAAAATTCGTTTATTGACGATTGTTTGACAAAAAGATTTCAACCAATAGTTAAAATCTGAATGTTGACAGTAGTTTGAAGAAAAAAGTGCCCACCGTGAGTTAAAATTCGTACATTGACGGTAGTTTGATCAAAAAATTCCCAACAAGAGATAAATTTCGTATATAGACGATAGCTTGAAAAAAAAAATTCTAACCTAGAGTTAAAGTTCGTATATTGACGATTGTTTGACAAGAAGATTTCAACAAATAGTTAAAATTTGAATCTTGACACTAGTTTGATGAAAAAAGTGCCGACCGAGAGTTAAAATTCGTACATTGACGGTAGTTTGCCAAAAAATTCCCATCGAGAGTTAAAATTCGTATATAGACGGTAGTTTGGAGAAAAAAAATCCAACCTAGATTTAAGATTCGTATAATGACAATTGTTTGACCAAAAGATTTCAACCAAGACTTAAAATTTGAATATAGACAGTAGTCTGCAGAAAAAAGTGCCCACCGAGAGTTAAAATTCGTACATTGACGGTAGTTTGCCAAAAAATTCCCAACAAGAGATAAATTTCGTATATAGACGATAGTTTGAAGAAAAAAATTCCAACCTAGAGTTAAAGTTCGTATAATGACGATTGTTTGACAGAAAGATTTCAACCAAGACTTAAAATTTGAATATTGACAGTAGTTTGCAGAAAAAAATTCCCACCGAGAGTTAAAATTCGTACATTGACGGTAGTTTGCCAAAAAATTCACATCCAGAGTTAAAATTCGTATATAGACGATGGTTTGGAGAAAAAAATTCCAACCTGGTATTAAACCACGTGTATTGACGATTGTTTGACAAAATGATTTCAACAAATAGTTAAAATTTGTATATTGAAAATAGTCTGAAGAAAAAAATTCCCACCGAGAGTTAAAATTCGTGCATTTACGATAGTTTGACTAAGAATTCCCAACAAGAGATAAATTTCGTATATAGACGATAGTTTGAAGAAAAAAATTCCAACCTAGAGGTAAAGTTCGTATAATGACGATTGTTTGACAGAAAGATTTCAACCAAGACTTAAAATTTGAATATTGACAGTAGTTTGCAGAAAAAAATTCCCACCGAGAGTTAAAATTCGTACATTGACGGTAGTTTGCCAAAAAATTCACATCCAGAGTTAAAATTCGTATATAGACGATGGTTTGGAGAAAAAAATTCCAACCTGGTATTAAACCACGTGTATTGACGATTGTTTGACAAAAAGATTTCAACAAACAGTTAAAATTTGTATATTGACAATAGTCTGAAGAAAAAAATTCCCACCGAGAGTTAAAATTCGTGCAGTTACGATAGTTTGACTAAGAATTCCCAACAAGAGATAAATTTCGTATATAGACGATAGTTTGAAGAAAAAAATTCCAACCTAGAGGTAAAGTTCGTATAATGACGATTGTTTGACAAAAAGATTTCAACCAAGACTTATAATTTGAATATTGATAGTAGATTGCAGAAAAAAGTGCCCACCGAGAGTTAAAATACGTACATTGACGGTAGTTTGCCAAAAAATTCCCATCGAGAGTTAAAATTCGTATGTAGACGATGGTTTGGAGAAAAAAATTCCAACCTGGTATTAAACCACATGTATTGACGATTGTTTGACAAAAAGATTTCAACAAACAGTTAAAATTTGTATATTGAGAGTAGTCCGAAGTATAAAATTCCCACGGATAGCTAAAATTCCTACATTTACGATAGTTTAACTAAGAATTCTCAACAAGAGTTAAATTTCGTATATAGACGATAGTTTGAAGAAAAAAATTCCAACCTAGAGTTAAAGCTCGTATAATGACGATTGTTTGACGAAAAGATTTCAACAAACAGTTAAAATTTGTATATTGTGAGTAGTCTGAAGAAAAAAATTCCCACCGATAGTTAAAATTCGTACTTTTACGATAGATTGACTAAGAATTCCCAACAAGAGATAAATTTCGTATATAGACGGTAGTTTGGAGAAAATAATTCCAACCTAGAGTTAAAGTTCGTATAATGACGATTGTTTGACAAAAAGATTTCAACCAAGTATTAAAATTTGAGTATTGACAGTAGTTTGCAGAAAAATGTGCCCACCGATAGTTAAAATTCGTACATTGACGGTAGTTTGCCAAAATATTCCCATCGGGAGTTAAAATTCGTATATAGACGATGGTTTGTAGAAAAAAATTCCAACCTGGTATTAAACCACGTGTATTGACGATTGTTTGACAAAAAGATTTCAACCAACAGTTAAAATTTGTATATTGAGAGTAGTCCGAAGTAAAAAATTCCCACCGATAGTTAAAATTCGTACATTTACGATAGTTTGACTAAGAATTCCCAACAAGAGTTAAATTTCGTATATAGACGATAGTTTGAAGAAAAATATTTCAAGCTAGAGTTAAAGTTCGTATAATGACGATTGTTTGACAAAAAGATTTCAACCAAGACTTAAAATTTGAATCCTGACAGTAGTTTGCAGAAGAAAGTGCCCACCGAGAGTTAAAATTCGTACATTGACGGTAGTTTGCCAAAAAATTCCCATCCAGAGTTAAAATTCGTATATAGATGGTAGTTTGGAGAAAAAAATTCCAACTCTAGAGATAAAGTTAGTATAATGACGATTGTTTGACAAAAAGATTTCAACCAAGACTAAAAATTTGAATATTGACAGTAGTTTGCAGAAAAAAATGCCCACCGAGAGTTAAAATTCGTACATTGACGGTAGTTTGCCAAAAAATTCCGATCGAGAGTTAAAATTCGTATATAGACCATGGTTTGGAGAAAAAAATTCCAACCTAGAGTTAAAGCTCGTATAATGACGATTGTTTGACAGAAAGATTTCAACCAAGACCTAAAATTTGAATATTGCCAGTAGTTTGCAGAAAAAAGTGCCCACCGAGAGTTAAAATTCGTACATTGATGGTAGTTTGCCAAAAAATTCCCAACGAGAGTTGAAATTCGTATATAGACGATGGCTTCGAGAAAAAAATTCCAACCTGGCATTAAACCACGTGTATTGACGATTGTTTGACAAAGAGATATCAACAAATAGTTAAAATTTGCATACTGACAGTAGTCTGAAGAAAAAAATTCCCACCGAGAGTTAAAATTCGTACATTTACGATAGTTTGACTAAGAATTCCAAACAAGAGATAAATTTCGTATATAGACGATAGTTTGAAGAAAAAAATTCCAACCTAGAGTTAAAGCTCGTATAATGACGATTGTTTGACAGAATGATTTCAACCAAGAATTAAAATTTGAATATTGACAGTAGTTTGCAGAAAAAAGTGCCCACCGAGAGTTAAAATTCGTACATTGACGGTAGTTTGACCAAAAAATTCCCACCGAGAGTTGAATTTCGTATGTAGGCGATAATTTGAAGAAAAAAGATACAACCTAGTTTAAAAATTCGTTTATTGACGACTGTTTGGCAAAAAGATATCAACCAATAGATAAAATTTGAATATTAACAGTAGTTTGAAGAAAAAAGTGCCCACCGTGAGTTAAAATTCGTACTTTGACAATAGTTTGACCAAAAAATTCCCACCGAGAGTTAAATTTCGTATATGCGATAGTTTGAAGAAAAAAAATTCCAACCTAGTATAAAAATTCGTTTATTGACGATTGTTTGACAAAAAGATTTCAACCAATAGTTAAAATCTGAATATTGACAGTAGTTTGAAGAAAAAAGTGCCCACCGTGAGTTAAAATTCGTACATTGACGGTAGTTTGATCAAAAAATTCCCAACAAGAGATAAATTTCGTATATAGACGATAGCTTGAAGAAAGAAATTCCAACCTAGAGTTAAAGTTCGTATATTGACGATTGTATGACAAGAAGATTTCAACAAATAGTTAAAATTTGAATCTTGACACTAGTTTGATGAAAAAAGTGCCGACCGAGAGTTAAAATTCGTACATTGACGGTAGTTTGCCAAAAAATTCCCATCGAGAGTTAAAATTCGTATATAGACGGTAGTTTGGAGAAAATAATTCCAACCTAGAGTTAAAGTTCGTATAATGACGATTGTTTGACAAAAAGATTTCAACCAAGTCTTAAAATTTGAATATTGACAGTAGTTTGCAGAAAAAAGTGCCCACCGATAGTTAAAATTCGTACATTGACGGTAGTTTGCCAAAAAATTCCCATCGAGAGTTAAAATTCGTATATAGACGATGGTTTGGTGAATAAAATTCCAACTTAGTATTAAACCACGTGTATTGAAGATTGTTTGACAAAAAGATTTCAACAAATAGTTAAAATTTGTACATTGACAGTAGTCTGATGAAAAAAATTCCCACCGAGAGTTAAAATTCGTACATTGACTGTAGTTTGATCAAAAAATCCCCATCGAGAGTTAAAATTTGTATATAGGCGGTAGTTTGGAGAAAATAATTCCAACCTAGTGTTATAATTCGTATAATGACGATTGTTTGACCAAAAGATTTCAACCAAGACTTAAAATATGAATATTGACAATAGTTTGCAGAAAAAAGTGCCCACCGAGAGTTAAAATTCGTACATTGACGGTAGTTTGCCAAAAAATTCCGATCGAGAGTTAAAATTCGTATATAGACCATGGTTTGGAGAAAAAAATTCCAACTTAGTATTAAACCACGTGTATTGACGATTGTTTGACAAAAAGATTTCAATAAATAGTTAAAATTTGTACATTGACAGTAGTTTGCAGAAAATAGTGCCCACCGAGAGTTAAAATTCGTACATTGACGGTAGTTTGCCAAAAAATTCCCAACGAGAGTTGAAATTCGTATATAGACGATGGCTTCGAGAAAAAAATTCCAACCTGGCATTAAACCACGTGTATTGACGATTGTTTGACAAAGAGATATCAACAAATAGTTAAAATTTGTATACTGACAGTAGTCTGAAGAAAAAAATTCCCACCGAGAGTTAAAATTCGTACATTTACGATAGTTTGACTAAGAATTCCAAACAAGAGATAAATTTCGTATATAGACGATAGTTTGAAGAAAAAAATTCCAACCTAGAGTTAAAGCTCGTATAATGACGATTGTTTGACAGAATGATTTCAACCAAGAATTAAAATTTGAATATTGACAGTAGTTTGCAGAAAAAAGTGCCCACCGAGAGTTAAAATTCGTACATTGACGGTAGTTTGACCAAAAAATTCCCACCGAGAGTTGAATTTCGTATGTAGGCGATAATTTGAAGAAAAAAGATACAACCTAGTTTAAAAATTCGTTTATTGACGACTGTTTGGCAAAAAGATATCAACCAATAGATAAAATTTGAATATTAACAGTAGTTTGAAGAAAAAAGTGCCCACCGTGAGTTAAAATTCGTACTTTGACAATAGTTTGACCAAAAAATTCCCACCGAGAGTTAAATTTCGTATATGCGATAGTTTGAAGAAAAAAAATTCCAACCTAGTATAAAAATTCGTTTATTGACGATTGTTTGACAAAAAGATTTCAACCAATAGTTAAAATCTGAATATTGACAGTAGTTTGAAGAAAAAAGTGCCCACCGTGAGTTAAAATTCGTACATTGACGGTAGTTTGATCAAAAAATTCCCAACAAGAGATAAATTTCGTATATAGACGATAGCTTGAAGAAAGAAATTCCAACCTAGAGTTAAAGTTCGTATATTGACGATTGTATGACAAGAAGATTTCAACAAATAGTTAAAATTTGAATCTTGACACTAGTTTGATGAAAAAAGTGCCGACCGAGAGTTAAAATTCGTACATTGACGGTAGTTTGCCAAAAAATTCCCATCGAGAGTTAAAATTCGTATATAGACGGTAGTTTGGAGAAAATAATTCCAACCTAGAGTTAAAGTTCGTATAATGACGATTGTTTGACAAAAAGATTTCAACCAAGTCTTAAAATTTGAATATTGACAGTAGTTTGCAGAAAAAAGTGCCCACCGATAGTTAAAATTCGTACATTGACGGTAGTTTGCCAAAAAATTCCCATCGAGAGTTAAAATTCGTATATAGACGATGGTTTGGTGAATAAAATTCCAACTTAGTATTAAACCACGTGTATTGAAGATTGTTTGACAAAAAGATTTCAACAAATAGTTAAAATTTGTACATTGACAGTAGTCTGATGAAAAAAATTCCCACCGAGAGTTAAAATTCGTACATTGACTGTAGTTTGATCAAAAAATCCCCATCGAGAGTTAAAATTTGTATATAGGCGGTAGTTTGGAGAAAATAATTCCAACCTAGTGTTATAATTCGTATAATGACGATTGTTTGACCAAAAGATTTCAACCAAGACTTAAAATATGAATATTGACAATAGTTTGCAGAAAAAAGTGCCCACCGAGAGTTAAAATTCGTACATTGACGGTAGTTTGCCAAAAAATTCCGATCGAGAGTTAAAATTCGTATATAGACCATGGTTTGGAGAAAAAAATTCCAACTTAGTATTAAACCACGTGTATTGACGATTGTTTGACAAAAAGATTTCAATAAATAGTTAAAATTTGTACATTGACAGTAGTTTGCAGAAAATAGTGCCCACCGAGAGTTAAAATTCGTACATTGACGGTAGTTTGCCAAAAAATTCCGATCGAGAGTTAAAATTCGTATATAGACCATGGCTTGGAGAAAAAAATTCCAACCTAGAGTTAAAGCTCGTATAATGACGATTGTTTGACAGAAAGATTTCAACCAAGACCTAAAATTTGAATATTGCCAGTAGTTTGCAGAAAAAAGTGCCCACCGAGAGTTAAAATTCGTACATTGACGGTAGTTTGCCAAAAAATTCCCAACGAGAGTTGAAATTCGTATATAGACGATGGCTTCGAGAAAAAAATTCCAACCTGGCATTAAACCACGTGTATTGACGATTGTTTGACAAAGAGATATCAACAAATAGTTAAAATTTGTATACTGACAGTAGTCTGAAGAAAAAAATTCCCACCGAGAGTTAAAATTCGTACATTTACGATAGTTTGACTAAGAATTCCAAACAAGAGATAAATTTCGTATATAGACGATAGTTTGAAGAAAAAAATTCCTACCTAGAGTTAAAGCTCGTATAATGACGACTGTTTGACAGAATGATTTCAACCAAGAATTAAAATTTGAATATTGACAGTAGTTTGCAGAAAATAGTGCCCACCGAGAGTTAAAATTCGTACATTGACGGTAGTTTGCCAAAAAATTCCGATCGAGAGTTAAAATTCGTATATAGACCATGGTTTGGAGAAAAAAATTCCAACCTAGAGTTAAAGCTCGTATAATGACGATTGTTTGACAGAAAGATTTCAAGACCTAAAATTTGAATACTGCCAGTAGTTTGCAGAAAAAAGTGCCCACCGAGAGTTAAAATTCGTACATTGACGGTAGTTTGCCAAAAAATTCCCAACGAGAGTTGAAATTCGTATATAGACGATGGCTTCGAGAAAAAAATTCCAACCTGGCATTAAACCACGTGTATTGACGATTGTTTGCAAAGAGATATCAACAAATAGTTAAAATTTGTATACTGACAGTAGTCTGAAGAAAAAAATTCCCACCGAGAGTTAAAATTCGTACATTTACGATAGTTTGACTAAGAATTCCAAACAAGAGATAAATTTCGTATATAGACGATAGTTTGAAGAAAAAAATTCCAACCTAGAGTTAAAGCTCGTATAATGACGATTGTTTGACAGAATGATTTCAACCAAGAATTAAAATTTGAATATTGACAGTAGTTTGCAGAAAAAAGTGCCCACCGAGAGTTAAAATTCGTACATTGACGGTAGTTTGACCAAAAAATTCCCACCGAGAGTTGAATTTCGTATGTAGGCGATAATTTGAAGAAAAAAGATACAACCTAGTTTAAGAATTCGTTTATTGACGACTGTTTGGCAAAAAGACATCAACCAATAGATAAAATTTGAATATTAACAGTAGTTTGAAGAAAAAAGTGCCCACCGTGAGTTAAAATTCGTACTTTGACGATAGTTTGACCAAAAAATTCCCACCGAGAGTTAAATTTCGTATATGCGATAGTTTGAAGAAAAAAAATTCCAACCTAGTATAAAAATTCGTTTATTGACGATTGTTTGACAAAAAGATTTCAACCAATAGTTAAAATCTGAATGTTGACAGTAGTTTGAAGAAAAAAGTGCCCACCGTGAGTTAAAATTCGTACATTGACGGTAGTTTGATCAAAAAATTCCCAACAAGAGATAAATTTCGTATATAGACGATAGCTTGAAAAAAAAAATTCTAACCTAGAGTTAAAGTTCGTATATTGACGATTGTTTGACAAGAAGATTTCAACAAATAGTTAAAATTTGAATCTTGACACTAGTTTGATGAAAAAAGTGCCGACCGAGAGTTAAAATTCGTACATTGACGGTAGTTTGCCAAAAAATTCCCATCGAGAGTTAAAATTCGTATATAGACGGTAGTTTGGAGAAAAAAAATCCAACCTAGATTTAAGATTCGTATAATGACAATTGTTTGACCAAAAGATTTCAACCAAGACTTAAAATTTGAATATAGACAGTAGTCTGCAGAAAAAAGTGCCCACCGAGAGTTAAAATTCGTACATTGACGGTAGTTTGCCAAAAAATTCCCAACAAGAGATAAATTTCGTATATAGACGATAGTTTGAAGAAAAAAATTCCAACCTAGAGTTAAAGTTCGTATAATGACGATTGTTTGACAGAAAGATTTCAACCAAGACTTAAAATTTGAATATTGACAATAGTTTGCAGAAAAAAATTCCCACCGAGAGTTAAAATTCGTACATTGACGGTAGTTTGCCAAAAAATTCACATCCAGAGTTAAAATTCGTATATAGACGATGGTTTGGAGAAAAAAATTCCAACCTGGTATTAAACCACGTGTATTGACGATTGTTTGACAAAATGATTTCAACAAATAGTTAAAATTTGTATATTGAAAATAGTCTGAAGAAAAAAATTCCCACCGAGAGTTAAAATTCGTGCATTTACGATAGTTTGACTAAGAATTCCCAACAAGAGATAAATTTCGTATATAGACGATAGTTTGAAGAAAAAAATTCCAACCTAGAGGTAAAGTTCGTATAATGACGATTGTTTGACAGAAAGATTTCAACCAAGACTTAAAATTTGAATATTGACAGTAGTTTGCAGAAAAAAATTCCCACCGAGAGTTAAAATTCGTACATTGACGGTAGTTTGCCAAAAAATTCACATCCAGAGTTAAAATTCGTATATAGACGATGGTTTGGAGAAAAAAATTCCAACCTGGTATTAAACCACGTGTATTGACGATTGTTTGACAAAAAGATTTCAACAAACAGTTAAAATTTGTATATTGACAATAGTCTGAAGAAAAAAATTCCCACCGAGAGTTAAAATTCGTGCAGTTACGATAGTTTGACTAAGAATTCCCAACAAGAGATAAATTTCGTATATAGACGATAGTTTGAAGAAAAAAATTCCAACCTAGAGGTAAAGTTCGTATAATGACGATTGTTTGACAAAAAGATTTCAACCAAGACTTATAATTTGAATATTGATAGTAGATTGCAGAAAAAAGTGCCCACCGAGAGTTAAAATACGTACATTGACGGTAGTTTGCCAAAAAATTCCCATCGAGAGTTAAAATTCGTATGTAGACGATGGTTTGGAGAAAAAAATTCCAACCTGGTATTAAACCACATGTATTGACGATTGTTTGACAAAAAGATTTCAACAAACAGTTAAAATTTGTATATTGAGAGTAGTCCGAAGTATAAAATTCCCACGGATAGCTAAAATTCCTACATTTACGATAGTTTAACTAAGAATTCTCAACAAGAGTTAAATTTCGTATATAGACGATAGTTTGAAGAAAAAAATTCCAACCTAGAGTTAAAGCTCGTATAATGACGATTGTTTGACGAAAAGATTTCAACAAACAGTTAAAATTTGTATATTGTGAGTAGTCTGAAGAAAAAAATTCCCACCGATAGTTAAAATTCGTACTTTTACGATAGATTGACTAAGAATTCCCAACAAGAGATAAATTTCGTATATAGACGGTAGTTTGGAGAAAATAATTCCAACCTAGAGTTAAAGTTCGTATAATGACGATTGTTTGACAAAAAGATTTCAACCAAGTCTTAAAATTTGAGTATTGACAGTAGTTTGCAGAAAAATGTGCCCACCGATAGTTAAAATTCGTACATTGACGGTAGTTTGCCAAAATATTCCCATCGGGAGTTAAAATTCGTATATAGACGATGGTTTGTAGAAAAAAATTCCAACCTGGTATTAAACCACGTGTATTGACGATTGTTTGACAAAAAGATTTCAACCAACAGTTAAAATTTGTATATTGAGAGTAGTCCGAAGTAAAAAATTCCCACCGATAGTTAAAATTCGTACATTTACGATAGTTTGACTAAGAATTCCCAACAAGAGTTAAATTTCGTATATAGACGATAGTTTGAAGAAAAATATTTCAAGCTAGAGTTAAAGTTCGTATAATGACGATTGTTTGACAAAAAGATTTCAACCAAGACTTAAAATTTGAATCCTGACAGTAGTTTGCAGAAGAAAGTGCCCACCGAGAGTTAAAATTCGTACATTGACGGTAGTTTGCCAAAAAATTCCCATCCAGAGTTAAAATTCGTATATAGATGGTAGTTTGGAGAAAAAAATTCCAACTCTAGAGATAAAGTTAGTATAATGACGATTGTTTGACAAAAAGATTTCAACCAAGACTAAAAATTTGAATATTGACAGTAGTTTGCAGAAAAAAATGCCCACCGAGAGTTAAAATTCGTACATTGACGGTAGTTTGCCAAAAAATTCCGATCGAGAGTTAAAATTCGTATATAGACCATGGTTTGGAGAAAAAAATTCCAACCTAGAGTTAAAGCTCGTATAATGACGATTGTTTGACAGAAAGATTTCAACCAAGACCTAAAATTTGAATATTGCCAGTAGTTTGCAGAAAAAAGTGCCCACCGAGAGTTAAAATTCGTACATTGATGGTAGTTTGCCAAAAAATTCCCAACGAGAGTTGAAATTCGTATATAGACGATGGCTTCGAGAAAAAAATTCCAACCTGGCATTAAACCACGTGTATTGACGATTGTTTGACAAAGAGATATCAACAAATAGTTAAAATTTGCATACTGACAGTAGTCTGAAGAAAAAAATTCCCACCGAGAGTTAAAATTCGTACATTTACGATAGTTTGACTAAGAATTCCAAACAAGAGATAAATTTCGTATATAGACGATAGTTTGAAGAAAAAAATTCCAACCTAGAGTTAAAGCTCGTATAATGACGATTGTTTGACAGAATGATTTCAACCAAGAATTAAAATTTGAATATTGACAGTAGTTTGCAGAAAAAAGTGCCCACCGAGAGTTAAAATTCGTACATTGACGGTAGTTTGACCAAAAAATTCCCACCGAGAGTTGAATTTCGTATGTAGGCGATAATTTGAAGAAAAAAGATACAACCTAGTTTAAAAATTCGTTTATTGACGACTGTTTGGCAAAAAGATATCAACCAATAGATAAAATTTGAATATTAACAGTAGTTTGAAGAAAAAAGTGCCCACCGTGAGTTAAAATTCGTACTTTGACAATAGTTTGACCAAAAAATTCCCACCGAGAGTTAAATTTCGTATATGCGATAGTTTGAAGAAAAAAAATTCCAACCTAGTATAAAAATTCGTTTATTGACGATTGTTTGACAAAAAGATTTCAACCAATAGTTAAAATCTGAATATTGACAGTAGTTTGAAGAAAAAAGTGCCCACCGTGAGTTAAAATTCGTACATTGACGGTAGTTTGATCAAAAAATTCCCAACAAGAGATAAATTTCGTATATAGACGATAGCTTGAAGAAAGAAATTCCAACCTAGAGTTAAAGTTCGTATATTGACGATTGTATGACAAGAAGATTTCAACAAATAGTTAAAATTTGAATCTTGACACTAGTTTGATGAAAAAAGTGCCGACCGAGAGTTAAAATTCGTACATTGACGGTAGTTTGCCAAAAAATTCCCATCGAGAGTTAAAATTCGTATATAGACGGTAGTTTGGAGAAAATAATTCCAACCTAGAGTTAAAGTTCGTATAATGACGATTGTTTGACAAAAAGATTTCAACCAAGTCTTAAAATTTGAATATTGACAGTAGTTTGCAGAAAAAAGTGCCCACCGATAGTTAAAATTCGTACATTGACGGTAGTTTGCCAAAAAATTCCCATCGAGAGTTAAAATTCGTATATAGACGATGGTTTGGTGAATAAAATTCCAACTTAGTATTAAACCACGTGTATTGAAGATTGTTTGACAAAAAGATTTCAACAAATAGTTAAAATTTGTACATTGACAGTAGTCTGATGAAAAAAATTCCCACCGAGAGTTAAAATTCGTACATTGACTGTAGTTTGATCAAAAAATCCCCATCGAGAGTTAAAATTTGTATATAGGCGGTAGTTTGGAGAAAATAATTCCAACCTAGTGTTATAATTCGTATAATGACGATTGTTTGACCAAAAGATTTCAACCAAGACTTAAAATATGAATATTGACAATAGTTTGCAGAAAAAAGTGCCCACCGAGAGTTAAAATTCGTACATTGACGGTAGTTTGCCAAAAAATTCCGATCGAGAGTTAAAATTCGTATATAGACCATGGTTTGGAGAAAAAAATTCCAACTTAGTATTAAACCACGTGTATTGACGATTGTTTGACAAAAAGATTTCAATAAATAGTTAAAATTTGTACATTGACAGTAGTTTGCAGAAAATAGTGCCCACCGAGAGTTAAAATTCGTACATTGACGGTAGTTTGCCAAAAAATTCCGATCGAGAGTTAAAATTCGTATATAGACCATGGCTTGGAGAAAAAAATTCCAACCTAGAGTTAAAGCTCGTATAATGACGATTGTTTGACAGAAAGATTTCAACCAAGACCTAAAATTTGAATATTGCCAGTAGTTTGCAGAAAAAAGTGCCCACCGAGAGTTAAAATTCGTACATTGACGGTAGTTTGCCAAAAAATTCCCAACGAGAGTTGAAATTCGTATATAGACGATGGCTTCGAGAAAAAAATTCCAACCTGGCATTAAACCACGTGTATTGACGATTGTTTGACAAAGAGATATCAACAAATAGTTAAAATTTGTATACTGACAGTAGTCTGAAGAAAAAAATTCCCACCGAGAGTTAAAATTCGTACATTTACGATAGTTTGACTAAGAATTCCAAACAAGAGATAAATTTCGTATATAGACGATAGTTTGAAGAAAAAAATTCCTACCTAGAGTTAAAGCTCGTATAATGACGACTGTTTGACAGAATGATTTCAACCAAGAATTAAAATTTGAATATTGACAGTAGTTTGCAGAAAATAGTGCCCACCGAGAGTTAAAATTCGTACATTGACGGTAGTTTGCCAAAAAATTCCGATCGAGAGTTAAAATTCGTATATAGACCATGGTTTGGAGAAAAAAATTCCAACCTAGAGTTAAAGCTCGTATAATGACGATTGTTTGACAGAAAGATTTCAAGACCTAAAATTTGAATACTGCCAGTAGTTTGCAGAAAAAAGTGCCCACCGAGAGTTAAAATTCGTACATTGACGGTAGTTTGCCAAAAAATTCCCAACGAGAGTTGAAATTCGTATATAGACGATGGCTTCGAGAAAAAAATTCCAACCTGGCATTAAACCACGTGTATTGACGATTGTTTGCAAAGAGATATCAACAAATAGTTAAAATTTGTATACTGACAGTAGTCTGAAGAAAAAAATTCCCACCGAGAGTTAAAATTCGTACATTTACGATAGTTTGACTAAGAATTCCAAACAAGAGATAAATTTCGTATATAGACGATAGTTTGAAGAAAAAAATTCCAACCTAGAGTTAAAGCTCGTATAATGACGATTGTTTGACAGAATGATTTCAACCAAGAATTAAAATTTGAATATTGACAGTAGTTTGCAGAAAAAAGTGCCCACCGAGAGTTAAAATTCGTACATTGACGGTAGTTTGACCAAAAAATTCCCACCGAGAGTTGAATTTCGTATGTAGGCGATAATTTGAAGAAAAAAGATACAACCTAGTTTAAGAATTCGTTTATTGACGACTGTTTGGCAAAAAGACATCAACCAATAGATAAAATTTGAATATTAACAGTAGTTTGAAGAAAAAAGTGCCCACCGTGAGTTAAAATTCGTACTTTGACGATAGTTTGACCAAAAAATTCCCACCGAGAGTTAAATTTCGTATATGCGATAGTTTGAAGAAAAAAAATTCCAACCTAGTATAAAAATTCGTTTATTGACGATTGTTTGACAAAAAGATTTCAACCAATAGTTAAAATCTGAATGTTGACAGTAGTTTGAAGAAAAAAGTGCCCACCGTGAGTTAAAATTCGTACATTGACGGTAGTTTGATCAAAAAATTCCCAACAAGAGATAAATTTCGTATATAGACGATAGCTTGAAAAAAAAAATTCTAACCTAGAGTTAAAGTTCGTATATTGACGATTGTTTGACAAGAAGATTTCAACAAATAGTTAAAATTTGAATCTTGACACTAGTTTGATGAAAAAAGTGCCGACCGAGAGTTAAAATTCGTACATTGACGGTAGTTTGCCAAAAAATTCCCATCGAGAGTTAAAATTCGTATATAGACGGTAGTTTGGAGAAAAAAAATCCAACCTAGATTTAAGATTCGTATAATGACAATTGTTTGACCAAAAGATTTCAACCAAGACTTAAAATTTGAATATAGACAGTAGTCTGCAGAAAAAAGTGCCCACCGAGAGTTAAAATTCGTACATTGACGGTAGTTTGCCAAAAAATTCCCAACAAGAGATAAATTTCGTATATAGACGATAGTTTGAAGAAAAAAATTCCAACCTAGAGTTAAAGTTCGTATAATGACGATTGTTTGACAGAAAGATTTCAACCAAGACTTAAAATTTGAATATTGACAGTAGTTTGCAGAAAAAAATTCCCACCGAGAGTTAAAATTCGTACATTGACGGTAGTTTGCCAAAAAATTCACATCCAGAGTTAAAATTCGTATATAGACGATGGTTTGGAGAAAAAAATTCCAACCTGGTATTAAACCACGTGTATTGACGATTGTTTGACAAAATGATTTCAACAAATAGTTAAAATTTGTATATTGAAAATAGTCTGAAGAAAAAAATTCCCACCGAGAGTTAAAATTCGTGCATTTACGATAGTTTGACTAAGAATTCCCAACAAGAGATAAATTTCGTATATAGACGATAGTTTGAAGAAAAAAATTCCAACCTAGAGGTAAAGTTCGTATAATGACGATTGTTTGACAGAAAGATTTCAACCAAGACTTAAAATTTGAATATTGACAGTAGTTTGCAGAAAAAAATTCCCACCGAGAGTTAAAATTCGTACATTGACGGTAGTTTGCCAAAAAATTCACATCCAGAGTTAAAATTCGTATATAGACGATGGTTTGGAGAAAAAAATTCCAACCTGGTATTAAACCACGTGTATTGACGATTGTTTGACAAAAAGATTTCAACAAACAGTTAAAATTTGTATATTGACAATAGTCTGAAGAAAAAAATTCCCACCGAGAGTTAAAATTCGTGCAGTTACGATAGTTTGACTAAGAATTCCCAACAAGAGATAAATTTCGTATATAGACGATAGTTTGAAGAAAAAAATTCCAACCTAGAGGTAAAGTTCGTATAATGACGATTGTTTGACAAAAAGATTTCAACCAAGACTTATAATTTGAATATTGATAGTAGATTGCAGAAAAAAGTGCCCACCGAGAGTTAAAATACGTACATTGACGGTAGTTTGCCAAAAAATTCCCATCGAGAGTTAAAATTCGTATGTAGACGATGGTTTGGAGAAAAAAATTCCAACCTGGTATTAAACCACATGTATTGACGATTGTTTGACAAAAAGATTTCAACAAACAGTTAAAATTTGTATATTGAGAGTAGTCCGAAGTATAAAATTCCCACGGATAGCTAAAATTCCTACATTTACGATAGTTTAACTAAGAATTCTCAACAAGAGTTAAATTTCGTATATAGACGATAGTTTGAAGAAAAAAATTCCAACCTAGAGTTAAAGCTCGTATAATGACGATTGTTTGACGAAAAGATTTCAACAAACAGTTAAAATTTGTATATTGTGAGTAGTCTGAAGAAAAAAATTCCCACCGATAGTTAAAATTCGTACTTTTACGATAGATTGACTAAGAATTCCCAACAAGAGATAAATTTCGTATATAGACGGTAGTTTGGAGAAAATAATTCCAACCTAGAGTTAAAGTTCGTATAATGACGATTGTTTGACAAAAAGATTTCAACCAAGTCTTAAAATTTGAGTATTGACAGTAGTTTGCAGAAAAATGTGCCCACCGATAGTTAAAATTCGTACATTGACGGTAGTTTGCCAAAATATTCCCATCGGGAGTTAAAATTCGTATATAGACGATGGTTTGTAGAAAAAAATTCCAACCTGGTATTAAACCACGTGTATTGACGATTGTTTGACAAAAAGATTTCAACCAACAGTTAAAATTTGTATATTGAGAGTAGTCCGAAGTAAAAAATTCCCACCGATAGTTAAAATTCGTACATTTACGATAGTTTGACTAAGAATTCCCAACAAGAGTTAAATTTCGTATATAGACGATAGTTTGAAGAAAAATATTTCAAGCTAGAGTTAAAGTTCGTATAATGACGATTGTTTGACAAAAAGATTTCAACCAAGACTTAAAATTTGAATCCTGACAGTAGTTTGCAGAAGAAAGTGCCCACCGAGAGTTAAAATTCGTACATTGACGGTAGTTTGCCAAAAAATTCCCATCCAGAGTTAAAATTCGTATATAGATGGTAGTTTGGAGAAAAAAATTCCAACTCTAGAGATAAAGTTAGTATAATGACGATTGTTTGACAAAAAGATTTCAACCAAGACTAAAAATTTGAATATTGACAGTAGTTTGCAGAAAAAAATGCCCACCGAGAGTTAAAATTCGTACATTGACGGTAGTTTGCCAAAAAATTCCGATCGAGAGTTAAAATTCGTATATAGACCATGGTTTGGAGAAAAAAATTCCAACCTAGAGTTAAAGCTCGTATAATGACGATTGTTTGACAGAAAGATTTCAACCAAGACCTAAAATTTGAATATTGCCAGTAGTTTGCAGAAAAAAGTGCCCACCGAGAGTTAAAATTCGTACATTGATGGTAGTTTGCCAAAAAATTCCCAACGAGAGTTGAAATTCGTATATAGACGATGGCTTCGAGAAAAAAATTCCAACCTGGCATTAAACCACGTGTATTGACGATTGTTTGACAAAGAGATATCAACAAATAGTTAAAATTTGCATACTGACAGTAGTCTGAAGAAAAAAATTCCCACCGAGAGTTAAAATTCGTACATTTACGATAGTTTGACTAAGAATTCCAAACAAGAGATAAATTTCGTATATAGACGATAGTTTGAAGAAAAAAATTCCAACCTAGAGTTAAAGCTCGTATAATGACGATTGTTTGACAGAATGATTTCAACCAAGAATTAAAATTTGAATATTGACAGTAGTTTGCAGAAAAAAGTGCCCACCGAGAGTTAAAATTCGTACATTGACGGTAGTTTGACCAAAAAATTCCCACCGAGAGTTGAATTTCGTATGTAGGCGATAATTTGAAGAAAAAAGATACAACCTAGTTTAAAAATTCGTTTATTGACGACTGTTTGGCAAAAAGATATCAACCAATAGATAAAATTTGAATATTAACAGTAGTTTGAAGAAAAAAGTGCCCACCGTGAGTTAAAATTCGTACTTTGACAATAGTTTGACCAAAAAATTCCCACCGAGAGTTAAATTTCGTATATGCGATAGTTTGAAGAAAAAAAATTCCAACCTAGTATAAAAATTCGTTTATTGACGATTGTTTGACAAAAAGATTTCAACCAATAGTTAAAATCTGAATATTGACAGTAGTTTGAAGAAAAAAGTGCCCACCGTGAGTTAAAATTCGTACATTGACGGTAGTTTGATCAAAAAATTCCCAACAAGAGATAAATTTCGTATATAGACGATAGCTTGAAGAAAGAAATTCCAACCTAGAGTTAAAGTTCGTATATTGACGATTGTATGACAAGAAGATTTCAACAAATAGTTAAAATTTGAATCTTGACACTAGTTTGATGAAAAAAGTGCCGACCGAGAGTTAAAATTCGTACATTGACGGTAGTTTGCCAAAAAATTCCCATCGAGAGTTAAAATTCGTATATAGACGGTAGTTTGGAGAAAATAATTCCAACCTAGAGTTAAAGTTCGTATAATGACGATTGTTTGACAAAAAGATTTCAACCAAGTCTTAAAATTTGAATATTGACAGTAGTTTGCAGAAAAAAGTGCCCACCGATAGTTAAAATTCGTACATTGACGGTAGTTTGCCAAAAAATTCCCATCGAGAGTTAAAATTCGTATATAGACGATGGTTTGGTGAATAAAATTCCAACTTAGTATTAAACCACGTGTATTGAAGATTGTTTGACAAAAAGATTTCAACAAATAGTTAAAATTTGTACATTGACAGTAGTCTGATGAAAAAAATTCCCACCGAGAGTTAAAATTCGTACATTGACTGTAGTTTGATCAAAAAATCCCCATCGAGAGTTAAAATTTGTATATAGGCGGTAGTTTGGAGAAAATAATTCCAACCTAGTGTTATAATTCGTATAATGACGATTGTTTGACCAAAAGATTTCAACCAAGACTTAAAATATGAATATTGACAATAGTTTGCAGAAAAAAGTGCCCACCGAGAGTTAAAATTCGTACATTGACGGTAGTTTGCCAAAAAATTCCGATCGAGAGTTAAAATTCGTATATAGACCATGGTTTGGAGAAAAAAATTCCAACTTAGTATTAAACCACGTGTATTGACGATTGTTTGACAAAAAGATTTCAATAAATAGTTAAAATTTGTACATTGACAGTAGTTTGCAGAAAATAGTGCCCACCGAGAGTTAAAATTCGTACATTGACGGTAGTTTGCCAAAAAATTCCCAACGAGAGTTGAAATTCGTATATAGACGATGGCTTCGAGAAAAAAATTCCAACCTGGCATTAAACCACGTGTATTGACGATTGTTTGACAAAGAGATATCAACAAATAGTTAAAATTTGTATACTGACAGTAGTCTGAAGAAAAAAATTCCCACCGAGAGTTAAAATTCGTACATTTACGATAGTTTGACTAAGAATTCCAAACAAGAGATAAATTTCGTATATAGACGATAGTTTGAAGAAAAAAATTCCAACCTAGAGTTAAAGCTCGTATAATGACGATTGTTTGACAGAATGATTTCAACCAAGAATTAAAATTTGAATATTGACAGTAGTTTGCAGAAAAAAGTGCCCACCGAGAGTTAAAATTCGTACATTGACGGTAGTTTGACCAAAAAATTCCCACCGAGAGTTGAATTTCGTATGTAGGCGATAATTTGAAGAAAAAAGATACAACCTAGTTTAAAAATTCGTTTATTGACGACTGTTTGGCAAAAAGATATCAACCAATAGATAAAATTTGAATATTAACAGTAGTTTGAAGAAAAAAGTGCCCACCGTGAGTTAAAATTCGTACTTTGACAATAGTTTGACCAAAAAATTCCCACCGAGAGTTAAATTTCGTATATGCGATAGTTTGAAGAAAAAAAATTCCAACCTAGTATAAAAATTCGTTTATTGACGATTGTTTGACAAAAAGATTTCAACCAATAGTTAAAATCTGAATATTGACAGTAGTTTGAAGAAAAAAGTGCCCACCGTGAGTTAAAATTCGTACATTGACGGTAGTTTGATCAAAAAATTCCCAACAAGAGATAAATTTCGTATATAGACGATAGCTTGAAGAAAGAAATTCCAACCTAGAGTTAAAGTTCGTATATTGACGATTGTATGACAAGAAGATTTCAACAAATAGTTAAAATTTGAATCTTGACACTAGTTTGATGAAAAAAGTGCCGACCGAGAGTTAAAATTCGTACATTGACGGTAGTTTGCCAAAAAATTCCCATCGAGAGTTAAAATTCGTATATAGACGGTAGTTTGGAGAAAATAATTCCAACCTAGAGTTAAAGTTCGTATAATGACGATTGTTTGACAAAAAGATTTCAACCAAGTCTTAAAATTTGAATATTGACAGTAGTTTGCAGAAAAAAGTGCCCACCGATAGTTAAAATTCGTACATTGACGGTAGTTTGCCAAAAAATTCCCATCGAGAGTTAAAATTCGTATATAGACGATGGTTTGGTGAATAAAATTCCAACTTAGTATTAAACCACGTGTATTGAAGATTGTTTGACAAAAAGATTTCAACAAATAGTTAAAATTTGTACATTGACAGTAGTCTGATGAAAAAAATTCCCACCGAGAGTTAAAATTCGTACATTGACTGTAGTTTGATCAAAAAATCCCCATCGAGAGTTAAAATTTGTATATAGGCGGTAGTTTGGAGAAAATAATTCCAACCTAGTGTTATAATTCGTATAATGACGATTGTTTGACCAAAAGATTTCAACCAAGACTTAAAATATGAATATTGACAATAGTTTGCAGAAAAAAGTGCCCACCGAGAGTTAAAATTCGTACATTGACGGTAGTTTGCCAAAAAATTCCGATCGAGAGTTAAAATTCGTATATAGACCATGGTTTGGAGAAAAAAATTCCAACTTAGTATTAAACCACGTGTATTGACGATTGTTTGACAAAAAGATTTCAATAAATAGTTAAAATTTGTACATTGACAGTAGTTTGCAGAAAATAGTGCCCACCGAGAGTTAAAATTCGTACATTGACGGTAGTTTGCCAAAAAATTCCGATCGAGAGTTAAAATTCGTATATAGACCATGGCTTGGAGAAAAAAATTCCAACCTAGAGTTAAAGCTCGTATAATGACGATTGTTTGACAGAAAGATTTCAACCAAGACCTAAAATTTGAATATTGCCAGTAGTTTGCAGAAAAAAGTGCCCACCGAGAGTTAAAATTCGTACATTGACGGTAGTTTGCCAAAAAATTCCCAACGAGAGTTGAAATTCGTATATAGACGATGGCTTCGAGAAAAAAATTCCAACCTGGCATTAAACCACGTGTATTGACGATTGTTTGACAAAGAGATATCAACAAATAGTTAAAATTTGTATACTGACAGTAGTCTGAAGAAAAAAATTCCCACCGAGAGTTAAAATTCGTACATTTACGATAGTTTGACTAAGAATTCCAAACAAGAGATAAATTTCGTATATAGACGATAGTTTGAAGAAAAAAATTCCTACCTAGAGTTAAAGCTCGTATAATGACGACTGTTTGACAGAATGATTTCAACCAAGAATTAAAATTTGAATATTGACAGTAGTTTGCAGAAAATAGTGCCCACCGAGAGTTAAAATTCGTACATTGACGGTAGTTTGCCAAAAAATTCCGATCGAGAGTTAAAATTCGTATATAGACCATGGTTTGGAGAAAAAAATTCCAACCTAGAGTTAAAGCTCGTATAATGACGATTGTTTGACAGAAAGATTTCAAGACCTAAAATTTGAATACTGCCAGTAGTTTGCAGAAAAAAGTGCCCACCGAGAGTTAAAATTCGTACATTGACGGTAGTTTGCCAAAAAATTCCCAACGAGAGTTGAAATTCGTATATAGACGATGGCTTCGAGAAAAAAATTCCAACCTGGCATTAAACCACGTGTATTGACGATTGTTTGCAAAGAGATATCAACAAATAGTTAAAATTTGTATACTGACAGTAGTCTGAAGAAAAAAATTCCCACCGAGAGTTAAAATTCGTACATTTACGATAGTTTGACTAAGAATTCCAAACAAGAGATAAATTTCGTATATAGACGATAGTTTGAAGAAAAAAATTCCAACCTAGAGTTAAAGCTCGTATAATGACGATTGTTTGACAGAATGATTTCAACCAAGAATTAAAATTTGAATATTGACAGTAGTTTGCAGAAAAAAGTGCCCACCGAGAGTTAAAATTCGTACATTGACGGTAGTTTGACCAAAAAATTCCCACCGAGAGTTGAATTTCGTATGTAGGCGATAATTTGAAGAAAAAAGATACAACCTAGTTTAAGAATTCGTTTATTGACGACTGTTTGGCAAAAAGACATCAACCAATAGATAAAATTTGAATATTAACAGTAGTTTGAAGAAAAAAGTGCCCACCGTGAGTTAAAATTCGTACTTTGACGATAGTTTGAACAAAAAATTCCCACCGAGAGTTAAATTTCGTATATAGACGATAGTTTGAAGAAAAAAATTCCAACCTAGAGGTAAAGTTCGTATAATGACGATTGTTTGACAAAAAGATTTCAACCAAGACTTATAATTTGAATATTGATAGTAGATTGCAGAAAAAAGTGCCCACCGAGAGTTAAAATACGTACATTGACGGTAGTTTGCCAAAAAATTCCCATCGAGAGTTAAAATTCGTATGTAGACGATGGTTTGGAGAAAAAAATTCCAACCTGGTATTAAACCACATGTATTGACGATTGTTTGACAAAAAGATTTCAACAAACAGTTAAAATTTGTATATTGAGAGTAGTCCGAAGTATAAAATTCCCACGGATAGCTAAAATTCCTACATTTACGATAGTTTAACTAAGAATTCTCAACAAGAGTTAAATTTCGTATATAGACGATAGTTTGAAGAAAAAAATTCCAACCTAGAGTTAAAGCTCGTATATTGACGATTGTTTGACGAAAAGATTTCAACAAACAGTTAAAATTTGTATATTGAGAGTAGTCTGAAGAAAAAAATTCCCACCGATAGTTAAAATTCGTACTTTTACGATAGATTGACTAAGAATTCCCAACAAGAGATAAATTTCGTATATAGACGGCAGTTTGGAGAAAATAATTCCAACCTAGAGTTAAAGTTCGTATAATGACGATTGTTTGACAAAAAGATTTCAACCAAGTCTTAAAATTTGAGTATTGACAGTAGTTTGCAGAAAAATGTGCCCACCGATAGTTAAAATTCGTACAATGACGGTAGTTTGCCAAAAAATTCCCATCGAGAGTTAAAATTAGTATGTAGACGATGGTTTGGAGAAAAGAATTCCAACTTAGTATTAAACCACGTGTATTGACGATTGTTTGACAAAAAGATTTCAACAAACAGTTAAAATTTGTATATTGAGAGTAGTCCGAAGTATAAAATTCCCACCGATAGCTAAAATTCCTACATTTACGATAGTTTGACTAAGAATTCCCAACAAGGGATAAATTTCGTATATAGACGGTAGTTTGGAGAAAAAATTTCCAACCTGAATATAAAATTCGTATAATGACAATTGTTTGACCAATAGATTTCAACCAAGTCTTAAAATTTGAATATTGACAGTAGTTTGCAGAAAAATGTGACCACCGATAGTTAAAATTCGTACATTGACGGTAGTTTGCCAAAAAATTCCCATCGAGAGTTAAAATTCGTATGTAGACGATGGTTTGTAGAAAAAAATTCCAACCTGGTATTAAACCACATGTATTGACGATTGTTTGACAAAAAGATTTCAACAAACAGTTAAAATTTGTATATTGAGAGTAGTCCGAAGTATAAAATTCCCACCGATAGCTAAAATTCCTACATTTACGATAGTTTGACTAAGAATTCTCAACAAGAGTTAAATTTCGTATATAGACGATAGTTTGAAGAAAAAAATTCCAACCTAGAGTTAAAGCTCGTATAATGACGATTGTTTGACGAAAAGATTTCAACAAATAGTTAAAATTTGTATACTGACAGTAGTCTGAAGAAAAAAATTCCCACCGAGAGTTAAAATTCGTACATTTACGATAGTTTGACTAAGAATTCCAAACAAGAGATAAATTTCGTATATAGACGATAGTTTGAAGAAAAAAATTCCAACCTAGAGTTAAAGCTCGTATAATGACGATTGTTTGACAGAATGATTTCAACCAAGAATTAAAATTTGAATATTGACAGTAGTTTGCAGAAAAAAGTGTCCACCGAGAGTTAAAATTCGTACATTGACGGTAGTTTGACCAAAAAATTCCCACCGAGAGTTGAATTTCGTATGTAGGCGATAATTTGAAGAAAAAAGATACAACCTAGTTTAAGAATTCGTTTATTGACGACTGTTTGGCAAAAAGACATCAACCAATAGATAAAATTTGAATATTAACAGTAGTTTGAAGAAAAAAGTGCCCACCGTGAGTTAAAATTCGTACTTTGACGATAGTTTGAACAAAAAATTCCCACCGAGAGTTAAATTTCGTATATAGACGATAGTTTGAAGAAAAAAATTCCAACCTAGAGGTAAAGTTCGTATAATGACGATTGTTTGACAAAAAGATTTCAACCAAGACTTATAATTTGAATATTGATAGTAGATTGCAGAAAAAAGTGCCCACCGAGAGTTAAAATACGTACATTGACGGTAGTTTGCCAAAAAATTCCCATCGAGAGTTAAAATTCGTATGTAGACGATGGTTTGGAGAAAAAAATTCCAACCTGGTATTAAACCACATGTATTGACGATTGTTTGACAAAAAGATTTCAACAAACAGTTAAAATTTGTATATTGAGAGTAGTCCGAAGTATAAAATTCCCACGGATAGCTAAAATTCCTACATTTACGATAGTTTAACTAAGAATTCTCAACAAGAGTTAAATTTCGTATATAGACGATAGTTTGAAGAAAAAAATTCCAACCTAGAGTTAAAGCTCGTATATTGACGATTGTTTGACGAAAAGATTTCAACAAACAGTTAAAATTTGTATATTGAGAGTAGTCTGAAGAAAAAAATTCCCACCGATAGTTAAAATTCGTACTTTTACGATAGATTGACTAAGAATTCCCAACAAGAGATAAATTTCGTATATAGACGGCAGTTTGGAGAAAATAATTCCAACCTAGAGTTAAAGTTCGTATAATGACGATTGTTTGACAAAAAGATTTCAACCAAGTATTAAAATTTGAGTATTGACAGTAGTTTGCAGAAAAATGTGCCCACCGATAGTTAAAATTCGTACAATGACGGTAGTTTGCCAAAAAATTCCCATCGAGAGTTAAAATTCGTATGTAGACGATGGTTTGGAGAAAAGAATTCCAACTTAGTATTAAACCACGTGTATTGACGATTGTTTGACAAAAAGATTTCAACAAACAGTTAAAATTTGTATATTGAGAGTAGTCCGAAGTATAAAATTCCCACCGATAGCTAAAATTCCTACATTTACGATAGTTTGACTAAGAATTCCCAACAAGGGATAAATTTCGTATATAGACGGTAGTTTGGAGAAAAGATTTCCAACCTGAATATAAAATTCGTATAATGACAATTGTTTGACCAATAGATTTCAACCAAGTCTTAAAATTTGAATATTGACAGTAGTTTGCAGAAAAATGTGACCACCGATAGTTAAAATTCGTACATTGACGGTAGTTTGCCAAAAAATTCCCATCGAGAGTTAAAATTCGTATGTAGACGATGGTTTGTAGAAAAAAATTCCAACCTGGTATTAAACCACATGTATTGACGATTGTTTGACAAAAAGATTTCAACAAACAGTTAAAATTTGTATATTGAGAGTAGTCCGAAGTATAAAATTCCCACCGATAGCTAAAATTCCTACATTTACGATAGTTTGACTAAGAATTCTCAACAAGAGTTAAATTTCGTATATAGACGATAGTTTGAAGAAAAAAATTCCAACCTAGAGTTAAAGCTCGTATAATGACGATTGTTTGACGAAAAGATTTCAACAAATAGTTAAAATTTGTATATTGAGAGTAGTCTGAAGAAAAAAATTCCCACCGATAGTTAAAATTCGTACTTTTACGATAGATTGACTAAGAATTCCCAACAAGAGATAAATTTCGTATATAGACGGTAGTTTGGAGAAAATAATTCCAACCTAGAGTTAAAGTTCGTATAATGACGATTGTTTGACAAAAAGATTTCAACCAAGTCTTAAAATTTGAATATTGACAGTAGTTTGCAGAAAAATGTGCCCACCGATAGTTAAAATTCGTACATTGACGGTAGTTTGCCAAAAAATTCCCATCGAGAGTTAAAATTCGTATGTAGACGATGGTTTGGAGAAAAAAATTCCAACCTGGTATTAAACCACATGTATTGACGATTGTTTGACAAAAAGATTTCAACAAACAGTTAAAATTTGTATATTGAGAGTAGTCCGAAGTATAAAATTCCCACCGATAGCTAAAATTCCTACATTTACCATAGTTTGACTAAAAATTCCCAACAAGAGTTAAATTTCGTATATAGACGATAGTTTGAAGAAAAATATTCCAACCTAGAATTAAAGCTCGTATAATGACGATTGTTTGACGAAAGGATTTCAACAAACAGTTAAAATTTGTATATTGAGAGTAGTCTGAAGAAAAAAATTCCCACCGATAGTTAAAATTCGTACTTTTACGATAGATTGACTAAGAATTCCCAACAAGAGATAAATTTCGTATATAGACGGTAGTTTGAAGAAAAAAATTCCAACCTAGAGTTAAAGCTCGTATAATGACGATTGTTTGACAAAAAGATTTCAACAAACAGTTAAAATTTGTATATTGAGAGTAGTCTGAAGAAAAAAATTCCCACAGATAGTTAAAATTCGTACTTTTACGATAGATTGACTAAGAATTCCCAACAAGGGATAAATTTCGTATATAGACGGTAGTTTGGAGAAAATAATTCCAACCTAGAGTTAAAGTTCGTATAATGACGATTGTTTGACAAAAAGATTTCAACCAAGTCTTAAAATTTGAATATTGACAGTAGTTTGCAGAAAAATGTGCCCACCGAGAGTTAAAATTCGTGCATTGACGGTAGTTTGCCAAAAAATTCACATCGAGAGTTAAAATTCGTATATAGACGGTAGCTTGGAGAAAAAATTTCCAACCTGAATTTAAAATTCGTATAATGACAATTGTTTGACCAATAGATTTCAATCAAGACTTATAATTTGAATATTGATAGTAGATTGCACAAAAAAATGCCCACCGAGAGTTAAAATACGTACATTGACGGTAGTTTGCCAAAAAATTCCCATCGAGAGCTAAAATTCGTATATAGACGATGGTTTGGAGAAAAAAATTCCAACTTAGTATTAAACCACGTGTATTGACGATTGTTTGACAAAAAGATTTCAACAAACAGTTAAAATTTGTATATTGAGAGTAGTCCGAAGTATAAAATTCCCACCGATAGCTAAAATTCCTACATTTACGATAGTTTGACTAAGAACTCTCAAAAAGAGTTAAATTACGTATATAGACGATAGTTTGAAGAAAAAAATTCCAACCTAGAGTTAAAGCTCGTATATTGACGATTGTTTGACGAAAAGATTTCAACAAACAGTTAAAATTTGTATATAGAGAGTAGTCTGAAGAAAAAAATTCCCACCGATAGTTAAAATTCGTACTTTTACGATAGATTGACTAAGAATTCCCAACAAGAGATAAATTTCGTATATAGACGGCAGTTTGGAGAAAATAATTCCAACCTAGAGTTAAAGTTCGTATAATGACGATTGTTTGACAAAAAGATTTCAACCAAGTCTTAAAATTTGAGTATTGACAGTAGTTTGCAGAAAAATGTGCCCACCGATAGTTAAAATTCGTACAATGACGGTAGTTTGCCAAAAAATTCCCATCGAGAGTTAAAATTCGTATGTAGACGATGGTTTGGAGAAAAGAATTCCAACTTAGTATTAAACCACGTGTATTGACGATTGTTTGACGAAAAGATTTCAACAAACAGTTAAAATTTGTATATTGAGAGTAGTCTGAAGAAAAAAATTCCCACCGATAGTTAAAATTCGTACTTTTACGATAGATTGACTAAGAATTCCCAACAAGAGATAAATTTCGTATATAGACGGTAGTTTGGAGAAAATAATTCCAACCTAGAGTTAAAGTTCGTATAATGACGATTGTTTGACAAAAAGATTTCAACCAAGTCTTAAAATTTGAATATTGACAGTAGTTTGCAGAAAAATGTGCCCACCGATAGTTAAAATTCGTACATTGACGGTAGTTTGCCAAAAAATTCCCATCGAGAGTTAAAATTCGTATGTAGACGATGGTTTGGCGAAAAAAATTCCAACCTGGTATTAAACCACATGTATTGACGATTGTTTGACAAAAAGATTTCAACAAACAGCTAAAATTTGTATATTGAGAGTAGTCTGAAGAAAAAAATTCCCACCGATAGTTAAAATTCGTACTTTTACGATAGATTGACTAAGAATTCCCAACAAGAGATAAATTTCGTATATAGACGGCAGTTTGGAGAAAATAATTCCAACCTAGAGTTAAAGTTCGTATAATGACGATTGTTTGACAAAAAGATTTCAACCAAGTCTTAAAATTTGAGTATTGACAGTAGTTTGCAGAAAAATGTGCCCACCGATAGTTAAAATTCGTACATTGACGGTAGTTTGCCAAAATATTCCCATCGGGAGTTAAAATTCGTATATAGACGATGGTTTGTAGAAAAAAATTCCAACCTGGTATTAAACCACGTGTATTGACGATTGTTTGACAAAAAGATTTCAACCAACAGTTAAAATTTGTATATTGAGAGTAGTCCGAAGTAAAAAATTCCCACCGATAGTTAAAATTCGTACATTTACGATAGTTTGACTAAGAATTCCCAACAAGAGTTAAATTTCGTATATAGACGATAGTTTGAAGAAAAATATTTCAACCTAGAGTTAAAGTTCGTATAATGACGATTGTTTGACAAAAAGATTTCAACCAAGACTTAAAATTTGAATCCTGACAGTAGTTTGCAGAAAAAAGTGCCCACCGAGAGTTAAAATTCGTACATTGACGGTAGTTTGCCAAAAAATTCCCATCCAGAGTTAAAATTCGTATATAGATGGTAGTTTGGAGAAAAAAATTCCAACTCTAGAGATAAAGTTAGTATAATGACGATTGTTTGACAAAAAGATTTCAACCAAGACTAAAAATTTGAATATTGACAGTAGTTTGCAGAAAAAAATGCCCACCGAGAGTTAAAATTCGTACATTGACGGTAGTTTGCCAAAAAATTCCGATCGAGAGTTAAAATTCGTATATAGACCATGGTTTGGAGAAAAAAATTCCAACCTAGAGTTAAAGCTCGTATAATGACGATTGTTTGACAGAAAGATTTCAACCAAGACCTAAAATTTGAATATTGCCAGTAGTTTGCAGAAAAAAGTGCCCACCGAGAGTTAAAATTCGTACATTGACGGTAGTTTGACCAAAAAATTCCCACCGAGAGTTGAATTTCGTATGTAGGCGATAATTTGAAGAAAAAAGATACAACCTAGTTTAAAAATTCGTTTATTGACGACTGTTTGGCAAAAAGATATCAACCAATAGATAAAATTTGAATATTAACAGTATTTTGAAGAAAAAAGTGCCCACCGTGAGTTAAAATTCGTACTTTGACAATAGTTTGACCAAAAAATTCCCACCGAGAATTAAATTTCGTATATGCGCTAGTTTGAAGAAAAAAAATTCCAACCTAGTATAAAAATTCGTTTATTGACGATTGTTTGACAAAAAGATTTCAACCAATAGTTAAAATCTGAATATTGACAGTAGTTTGAAGAAAAAAGTGCCCACCGTGAGTTAAAATTCGTACATTGACGGTAGTTTGATCAAAAAATTCCCAACAAGAGATAAATTTCGTATATAGACGATAGCTTGAAGAAAAAAATTCCAACCTAGAGTTAAAGTTCGTATATTGACGATTGTATGACAAGAAGATTTCAACAAATAGTTAAAATTTGAATCTTGACACTAGTTTGATGAAAAAAGTGCCGACCGAGAGTTAAAATTCGTACATTGACGGTAGTTTGCCAAAAAATTCCGATCGAGAGTTAAAATTCGTATATAGACCATGGTTTGGAGAAAAAAATTCCAACCTAGAGTTAAAGCTCGTATAATGACGATTGTTTGACAGAAAGATTTCAACCAAGACCTAAAATTTGAATATTGCCAGTAGTTTGCAGAAAAAAGTGCCCACCGAGAGTTAAAATTCGTACATTGATGGTAGTTTGCCAAAAAATTCCCAACGAGAGTTGAAATTCGTATATAGACGATGGCTTCGAGAAAAAAATTCCAACCTGGCATTAAACCACGTGTATTGACGATTGTTTGACAAAGAGATATCAACAAATAGTTAAAATTTGCATACTGACAGTAGTCTGAAGAAAAAAATTCCCACCGAGAGTTAAAATTCGTACATTTACGATAGTTTGACTAAGAATTCCAAACAAGAGATAAATTTCGTATATAGACGATAGTTTGAAGAAAAAAATTCCAACCTAGAGTTAAAGCTCGTATAATGACGATTGTTTGACAGAATGATTTCAACCAAGAATTAAAATTTGAATATTGACAGTAGTTTGCAGAAAAAAGTGCCCACCGAGAGTTAAAATTCGTACATTGACGGTAGTTTGACCAAAAAATTCCCACCGAGAGTTGAATTTCGTATGTAGGCGATAATTTGAAGAAAAAAGATACAACCTAGTTTAAAAATTCGTTTATTGACGACTGTTTGGCAAAAAGATATCAACCAATAGATAAAATTTGAATATTAACAGTAGTTTGAAGAAAAAAGTGCCCACCGTGAGTTAAAATTCGTACTTTGACAATAGTTTGACCAAAAAATTCCCACCGAGAGTTAAATTTCGTATATGCGATAGTTTGAAGAAAAAAAATTCCAACCTAGTATAAAAATTCGTTTATTGACGATTGTTTGACAAAAAGATTTCAACCAATAGTTAAAATCTGAATATTGACAGTAGTTTGAAGAAAAAAGTGCCCACCGTGAGTTAAAATTCGTACATTGACGGTAGTTTGATCAAAAAATTCCCAACAAGAGATAAATTTCGTATATAGACGATAGCTTGAAGAAAGAAATTCCAACCTAGAGTTAAAGTTCGTATATTGACGATTGTATGACAAGAAGATTTCAACAAATAGTTAAAATTTGAATCTTGACACTAGTTTGATGAAAAAAGTGCCGACCGAGAGTTAAAATTCGTACATTGACGGTAGTTTGCCAAAAAATTCCCATCGAGAGTTAAAATTCGTATATAGACGGTAGTTTGGAGAAAATAATTCCAACCTAGAGTTAAAGTTCGTATAATGACGATTGTTTGACAAAAAGATTTCAACCAAGTCTTAAAATTTGAATATTGACAGTAGTTTGCAGAAAAAAGTGCCCACCGATAGTTAAAATTCGTACATTGACGGTAGTTTGCCAAAAAATTCCCATCGAGAGTTAAAATTCGTATATAGACGATGGTTTGGTGAATAAAATTCCAACTTAGTATTAAACCACGTGTATTGAAGATTGTTTGACAAAAAGATTTCAACAAATAGTTAAAATTTGTACATTGACAGTAGTCTGATGAAAAAAATTCCCACCGAGAGTTAAAATTCGTACATTGACTGTAGTTTGATCAAAAAATCCCCATCGAGAGTTAAAATTTGTATATAGGCGGTAGTTTGGAGAAAATAATTCCAACCTAGTGTTATAATTCGTATAATGACGATTGTTTGACCAAAAGATTTCAACCAAGACTTAAAATATGAATATTGACAATAGTTTGCAGAAAAAAGTGCCCACCGAGAGTTAAAATTCGTACATTGACGGTAGTTTGCCAAAAAATTCCGATCGAGAGTTAAAATTCGTATATAGACCATGGTTTGGAGAAAAAAATTCCAACTTAGTATTAAACCACGTGTATTGACGATTGTTTGACAAAAAGATTTCAATAAATAGTTAAAATTTGTACATTGACAGTAGTTTGCAGAAAATAGTGCCCACCGAGAGTTAAAATTCGTACATTGACGGTAGTTTGCCAAAAAATTCCGATCGAGAGTTAAAATTCGTATATAGACCATGGCTTGGAGAAAAAAATTCCAACCTAGAGTTAAAGCTCGTATAATGACGATTGTTTGACAGAAAGATTTCAACCAAGACCTAAAATTTGAATATTGCCAGTAGTTTGCAGAAAAAAGTGCCCACCGAGAGTTAAAATTCGTACATTGACGGTAGTTTGCCAAAAAATTCCCAACGAGAGTTGAAATTCGTATATAGACGATGGCTTCGAGAAAAAAATTCCAACCTGGCATTAAACCACGTGTATTGACGATTGTTTGACAAAGAGATATCAACAAATAGTTAAAATTTGTATACTGACAGTAGTCTGAAGAAAAAAATTCCCACCGAGAGTTAAAATTCGTACATTTACGATAGTTTGACTAAGAATTCCAAACAAGAGATAAATTTCGTATATAGACGATAGTTTGAAGAAAAAAATTCCTACCTAGAGTTAAAGCTCGTATAATGACGACTGTTTGACAGAATGATTTCAACCAAGAATTAAAATTTGAATATTGACAGTAGTTTGCAGAAAATAGTGCCCACCGAGAGTTAAAATTCGTACATTGACGGTAGTTTGCCAAAAAATTCCGATCGAGAGTTAAAATTCGTATATAGACCATGGTTTGGAGAAAAAAATTCCAACCTAGAGTTAAAGCTCGTATAATGACGATTGTTTGACAGAAAGATTTCAAGACCTAAAATTTGAATACTGCCAGTAGTTTGCAGAAAAAAGTGCCCACCGAGAGTTAAAATTCGTACATTGACGGTAGTTTGCCAAAAAATTCCCAACGAGAGTTGAAATTCGTATATAGACGATGGCTTCGAGAAAAAAATTCCAACCTGGCATTAAACCACGTGTATTGACGATTGTTTGCAAAGAGATATCAACAAATAGTTAAAATTTGTATACTGACAGTAGTCTGAAGAAAAAAATTCCCACCGAGAGTTAAAATTCGTACATTTACGATAGTTTGACTAAGAATTCCAAACAAGAGATAAATTTCGTATATAGACGATAGTTTGAAGAAAAAAATTCCAACCTAGAGTTAAAGCTCGTATAATGACGATTGTTTGACAGAATGATTTCAACCAAGAATTAAAATTTGAATATTGACAGTAGTTTGCAGAAAAAAGTGCCCACCGAGAGTTAAAATTCGTACATTGACGGTAGTTTGACCAAAAAATTCCCACCGAGAGTTGAATTTCGTATGTAGGCGATAATTTGAAGAAAAAAGATACAACCTAGTTTAAGAATTCGTTTATTGACGACTGTTTGGCAAAAAGACATCAACCAATAGATAAAATTTGAATATTAACAGTAGTTTGAAGAAAAAAGTGCCCACCGTGAGTTAAAATTCGTACTTTGACGATAGTTTGACCAAAAAATTCCCACCGAGAGTTAAATTTCGTATATGCGATAGTTTGAAGAAAAAAAATTCCAACCTAGTATAAAAATTCGTTTATTGACGATTGTTTGACAAAAAGATTTCAACCAATAGTTAAAATCTGAATGTTGACAGTAGTTTGAAGAAAAAAGTGCCCACCGTGAGTTAAAATTCGTACATTGACGGTAGTTTGATCAAAAAATTCCCAACAAGAGATAAATTTCGTATATAGACGATAGCTTGAAAAAAAAAATTCTAACCTAGAGTTAAAGTTCGTATATTGACGATTGTTTGACAAGAAGATTTCAACAAATAGTTAAAATTTGAATCTTGACACTAGTTTGATGAAAAAAGTGCCGACCGAGAGTTAAAATTCGTACATTGACGGTAGTTTGCCAAAAAATTCCCATCGAGAGTTAAAATTCGTATATAGACGGTAGTTTGGAGAAAAAAAATCCAACCTAGATTTAAGATTCGTATAATGACAATTGTTTGACCAAAAGATTTCAACCAAGACTTAAAATTTGAATATAGACAGTAGTCTGCAGAAAAAAGTGCCCACCGAGAGTTAAAATTCGTACATTGACGGTAGTTTGCCAAAAAATTCCCAACAAGAGATAAATTTCGTATATAGACGATAGTTTGAAGAAAAAAATTCCAACCTAGAGTTAAAGTTCGTATAATGACGATTGTTTGACAGAAAGATTTCAACCAAGACTTAAAATTTGAATATTGACAGTAGTTTGCAGAAAAAAATTCCCACCGAGAGTTAAAATTCGTACATTGACGGTAGTTTGCCAAAAAATTCACATCCAGAGTTAAAATTCGTATATAGACGATGGTTTGGAGAAAAAAATTCCAACCTGGTATTAAACCACGTGTATTGACGATTGTTTGACAAAATGATTTCAACAAATAGTTAAAATTTGTATATTGAAAATAGTCTGAAGAAAAAAATTCCCACCGAGAGTTAAAATTCGTGCATTTACGATAGTTTGACTAAGAATTCCCAACAAGAGATAAATTTCGTATATAGACGATAGTTTGAAGAAAAAAATTCCAACCTAGAGGTAAAGTTCGTATAATGACGATTGTTTGACAGAAAGATTTCAACCAAGACTTAAAATTTGAATATTGACAGTAGTTTGCAGAAAAAAATTCCCACCGAGAGTTAAAATTCGTACATTGACGGTAGTTTGCCAAAAAATTCACATCCAGAGTTAAAATTCGTATATAGACGATGGTTTGGAGAAAAAAATTCCAACCTGGTATTAAACCACGTGTATTGACGATTGTTTGACAAAAAGATTTCAACAAACAGTTAAAATTTGTATATTGACAATAGTCTGAAGAAAAAAATTCCCACCGAGAGTTAAAATTCGTGCAGTTACGATAGTTTGACTAAGAATTCCCAACAAGAGATAAATTTCGTATATAGACGATAGTTTGAAGAAAAAAATTCCAACCTAGAGGTAAAGTTCGTATAATGACGATTGTTTGACAAAAAGATTTCAACCAAGACTTATAATTTGAATATTGATAGTAGATTGCAGAAAAAAGTGCCCACCGAGAGTTAAAATACGTACATTGACGGTAGTTTGCCAAAAAATTCCCATCGAGAGTTAAAATTCGTATGTAGACGATGGTTTGGAGAAAAAAATTCCAACCTGGTATTAAACCACATGTATTGACGATTGTTTGACAAAAAGATTTCAACAAACAGTTAAAATTTGTATATTGAGAGTAGTCCGAAGTATAAAATTCCCACGGATAGCTAAAATTCCTACATTTACGATAGTTTAACTAAGAATTCTCAACAAGAGTTAAATTTCGTATATAGACGATAGTTTGAAGAAAAAAATTCCAACCTAGAGTTAAAGCTCGTATAATGACGATTGTTTGACGAAAAGATTTCAACAAACAGTTAAAATTTGTATATTGTGAGTAGTCTGAAGAAAAAAATTCCCACCGATAGTTAAAATTCGTACTTTTACGATAGATTGACTAAGAATTCCCAACAAGAGATAAATTTCGTATATAGACGGTAGTTTGGAGAAAATAATTCCAACCTAGAGTTAAAGTTCGTATAATGACGATTGTTTGACAAAAAGATTTCAACCAAGTCTTAAAATTTGAGTATTGACAGTAGTTTGCAGAAAAATGTGCCCACCGATAGTTAAAATTCGTACATTGACGGTAGTTTGCCAAAATATTCCCATCGGGAGTTAAAATTCGTATATAGACGATGGTTTGTAGAAAAAAATTCCAACCTGGTATTAAACCACGTGTATTGACGATTGTTTGACAAAAAGATTTCAACCAACAGTTAAAATTTGTATATTGAGAGTAGTCCGAAGTAAAAAATTCCCACCGATAGTTAAAATTCGTACATTTACGATAGTTTGACTAAGAATTCCCAACAAGAGTTAAATTTCGTATATAGACGATAGTTTGAAGAAAAATATTTCAAGCTAGAGTTAAAGTTCGTATAATGACGATTGTTTGACAAAAAGATTTCAACCAAGACTTAAAATTTGAATCCTGACAGTAGTTTGCAGAAGAAAGTGCCCACCGAGAGTTAAAATTCGTACATTGACGGTAGTTTGCCAAAAAATTCCCATCCAGAGTTAAAATTCGTATATAGATGGTAGTTTGGAGAAAAAAATTCCAACTCTAGAGATAAAGTTAGTATAATGACGATTGTTTGACAAAAAGATTTCAACCAAGACTAAAAATTTGAATATTGACAGTAGTTTGCAGAAAAAAATGCCCACCGAGAGTTAAAATTCGTACATTGACGGTAGTTTGCCAAAAAATTCCGATCGAGAGTTAAAATTCGTATATAGACCATGGTTTGGAGAAAAAAATTCCAACCTAGAGTTAAAGCTCGTATAATGACGATTGTTTGACAGAAAGATTTCAACCAAGACCTAAAATTTGAATATTGCCAGTAGTTTGCAGAAAAAAGTGCCCACCGAGAGTTAAAATTCGTACATTGATGGTAGTTTGCCAAAAAATTCCCAACGAGAGTTGAAATTCGTATATAGACGATGGCTTCGAGAAAAAAATTCCAACCTGGCATTAAACCACGTGTATTGACGATTGTTTGACAAAGAGATATCAACAAATAGTTAAAATTTGCATACTGACAGTAGTCTGAAGAAAAAAATTCCCACCGAGAGTTAAAATTCGTACATTTACGATAGTTTGACTAAGAATTCCAAACAAGAGATAAATTTCGTATATAGACGATAGTTTGAAGAAAAAAATTCCAACCTAGAGTTAAAGCTCGTATAATGACGATTGTTTGACAGAATGATTTCAACCAAGAATTAAAATTTGAATATTGACAGTAGTTTGCAGAAAAAAGTGCCCACCGAGAGTTAAAATTCGTACATTGACGGTAGTTTGACCAAAAAATTCCCACCGAGAGTTGAATTTCGTATGTAGGCGATAATTTGAAGAAAAAAGATACAACCTAGTTTAAAAATTCGTTTATTGACGACTGTTTGGCAAAAAGATATCAACCAATAGATAAAATTTGAATATTAACAGTAGTTTGAAGAAAAAAGTGCCCACCGTGAGTTAAAATTCGTACTTTGACAATAGTTTGACCAAAAAATTCCCACCGAGAGTTAAATTTCGTATATGCGATAGTTTGAAGAAAAAAAATTCCAACCTAGTATAAAAATTCGTTTATTGACGATTGTTTGACAAAAAGATTTCAACCAATAGTTAAAATCTGAATATTGACAGTAGTTTGAAGAAAAAAGTGCCCACCGTGAGTTAAAATTCGTACATTGACGGTAGTTTGATCAAAAAATTCCCAACAAGAGATAAATTTCGTATATAGACGATAGCTTGAAGAAAGAAATTCCAACCTAGAGTTAAAGTTCGTATATTGACGATTGTATGACAAGAAGATTTCAACAAATAGTTAAAATTTGAATCTTGACACTAGTTTGATGAAAAAAGTGCCGACCGAGAGTTAAAATTCGTACATTGACGGTAGTTTGCCAAAAAATTCCCATCGAGAGTTAAAATTCGTATATAGACGGTAGTTTGGAGAAAATAATTCCAACCTAGAGTTAAAGTTCGTATAATGACGATTGTTTGACAAAAAGATTTCAACCAAGTCTTAAAATTTGAATATTGACAGTAGTTTGCAGAAAAAAGTGCCCACCGATAGTTAAAATTCGTACATTGACGGTAGTTTGCCAAAAAATTCCCATCGAGAGTTAAAATTCGTATATAGACGATGGTTTGGTGAATAAAATTCCAACTTAGTATTAAACCACGTGTATTGAAGATTGTTTGACAAAAAGATTTCAACAAATAGTTAAAATTTGTACATTGACAGTAGTCTGATGAAAAAAATTCCCACCGAGAGTTAAAATTCGTACATTGACTGTAGTTTGATCAAAAAATCCCCATCGAGAGTTAAAATTTGTATATAGGCGGTAGTTTGGAGAAAATAATTCCAACCTAGTGTTATAATTCGTATAATGACGATTGTTTGACCAAAAGATTTCAACCAAGACTTAAAATATGAATATTGACAATAGTTTGCAGAAAAAAGTGCCCACCGAGAGTTAAAATTCGTACATTGACGGTAGTTTGCCAAAAAATTCCGATCGAGAGTTAAAATTCGTATATAGACCATGGTTTGGAGAAAAAAATTCCAACTTAGTATTAAACCACGTGTATTGACGATTGTTTGACAAAAAGATTTCAATAAATAGTTAAAATTTGTACATTGACAGTAGTTTGCAGAAAATAGTGCCCACCGAGAGTTAAAATTCGTACATTGACGGTAGTTTGCCAAAAAATTCCCAACGAGAGTTGAAATTCGTATATAGACGATGGCTTCGAGAAAAAAATTCCAACCTGGCATTAAACCACGTGTATTGACGATTGTTTGACAAAGAGATATCAACAAATAGTTAAAATTTGTATACTGACAGTAGTCTGAAGAAAAAAATTCCCACCGAGAGTTAAAATTCGTACATTTACGATAGTTTGACTAAGAATTCCAAACAAGAGATAAATTTCGTATATAGACGATAGTTTGAAGAAAAAAATTCCAACCTAGAGTTAAAGCTCGTATAATGACGATTGTTTGACAGAATGATTTCAACCAAGAATTAAAATTTGAATATTGACAGTAGTTTGCAGAAAAAAGTGCCCACCGAGAGTTAAAATTCGTACATTGACGGTAGTTTGACCAAAAAATTCCCACCGAGAGTTGAATTTCGTATGTAGGCGATAATTTGAAGAAAAAAGATACAACCTAGTTTAAAAATTCGTTTATTGACGACTGTTTGGCAAAAAGATATCAACCAATAGATAAAATTTGAATATTAACAGTAGTTTGAAGAAAAAAGTGCCCACCGTGAGTTAAAATTCGTACTTTGACAATAGTTTGACCAAAAAATTCCCACCGAGAGTTAAATTTCGTATATGCGATAGTTTGAAGAAAAAAAATTCCAACCTAGTATAAAAATTCGTTTATTGACGATTGTTTGACAAAAAGATTTCAACCAATAGTTAAAATCTGAATATTGACAGTAGTTTGAAGAAAAAAGTGCCCACCGTGAGTTAAAATTCGTACATTGACGGTAGTTTGATCAAAAAATTCCCAACAAGAGATAAATTTCGTATATAGACGATAGCTTGAAGAAAGAAATTCCAACCTAGAGTTAAAGTTCGTATATTGACGATTGTATGACAAGAAGATTTCAACAAATAGTTAAAATTTGAATCTTGACACTAGTTTGATGAAAAAAGTGCCGACCGAGAGTTAAAATTCGTACATTGACGGTAGTTTGCCAAAAAATTCCCATCGAGAGTTAAAATTCGTATATAGACGGTAGTTTGGAGAAAATAATTCCAACCTAGAGTTAAAGTTCGTATAATGACGATTGTTTGACAAAAAGATTTCAACCAAGTCTTAAAATTTGAATATTGACAGTAGTTTGCAGAAAAAAGTGCCCACCGATAGTTAAAATTCGTACATTGACGGTAGTTTGCCAAAAAATTCCCATCGAGAGTTAAAATTCGTATATAGACGATGGTTTGGTGAATAAAATTCCAACTTAGTATTAAACCACGTGTATTGAAGATTGTTTGACAAAAAGATTTCAACAAATAGTTAAAATTTGTACATTGACAGTAGTCTGATGAAAAAAATTCCCACCGAGAGTTAAAATTCGTACATTGACTGTAGTTTGATCAAAAAATCCCCATCGAGAGTTAAAATTTGTATATAGGCGGTAGTTTGGAGAAAATAATTCCAACCTAGTGTTATAATTCGTATAATGACGATTGTTTGACCAAAAGATTTCAACCAAGACTTAAAATATGAATATTGACAATAGTTTGCAGAAAAAAGTGCCCACCGAGAGTTAAAATTCGTACATTGACGGTAGTTTGCCAAAAAATTCCGATCGAGAGTTAAAATTCGTATATAGACCATGGTTTGGAGAAAAAAATTCCAACTTAGTATTAAACCACGTGTATTGACGATTGTTTGACAAAAAGATTTCAATAAATAGTTAAAATTTGTACATTGACAGTAGTTTGCAGAAAATAGTGCCCACCGAGAGTTAAAATTCGTACATTGACGGTAGTTTGCCAAAAAATTCCGATCGAGAGTTAAAATTCGTATATAGACCATGGCTTGGAGAAAAAAATTCCAACCTAGAGTTAAAGCTCGTATAATGACGATTGTTTGACAGAAAGATTTCAACCAAGACCTAAAATTTGAATATTGCCAGTAGTTTGCAGAAAAAAGTGCCCACCGAGAGTTAAAATTCGTACATTGACGGTAGTTTGCCAAAAAATTCCCAACGAGAGTTGAAATTCGTATATAGACGATGGCTTCGAGAAAAAAATTCCAACCTGGCATTAAACCACGTGTATTGACGATTGTTTGACAAAGAGATATCAACAAATAGTTAAAATTTGTATACTGACAGTAGTCTGAAGAAAAAAATTCCCACCGAGAGTTAAAATTCGTACATTTACGATAGTTTGACTAAGAATTCCAAACAAGAGATAAATTTCGTATATAGACGATAGTTTGAAGAAAAAAATTCCTACCTAGAGTTAAAGCTCGTATAATGACGACTGTTTGACAGAATGATTTCAACCAAGAATTAAAATTTGAATATTGACAGTAGTTTGCAGAAAATAGTGCCCACCGAGAGTTAAAATTCGTACATTGACGGTAGTTTGCCAAAAAATTCCGATCGAGAGTTAAAATTCGTATATAGACCATGGTTTGGAGAAAAAAATTCCAACCTAGAGTTAAAGCTCGTATAATGACGATTGTTTGACAGAAAGATTTCAAGACCTAAAATTTGAATACTGCCAGTAGTTTGCAGAAAAAAGTGCCCACCGAGAGTTAAAATTCGTACATTGACGGTAGTTTGCCAAAAAATTCCCAACGAGAGTTGAAATTCGTATATAGACGATGGCTTCGAGAAAAAAATTCCAACCTGGCATTAAACCACGTGTATTGACGATTGTTTGCAAAGAGATATCAACAAATAGTTAAAATTTGTATACTGACAGTAGTCTGAAGAAAAAAATTCCCACCGAGAGTTAAAATTCGTACATTTACGATAGTTTGACTAAGAATTCCAAACAAGAGATAAATTTCGTATATAGACGATAGTTTGAAGAAAAAAATTCCAACCTAGAGTTAAAGCTCGTATAATGACGATTGTTTGACAGAATGATTTCAACCAAGAATTAAAATTTGAATATTGACAGTAGTTTGCAGAAAAAAGTGCCCACCGAGAGTTAAAATTCGTACATTGACGGTAGTTTGACCAAAAAATTCCCACCGAGAGTTGAATTTCGTATGTAGGCGATAATTTGAAGAAAAAAGATACAACCTAGTTTAAGAATTCGTTTATTGACGACTGTTTGGCAAAAAGACATCAACCAATAGATAAAATTTGAATATTAACAGTAGTTTGAAGAAAAAAGTGCCCACCGTGAGTTAAAATTCGTACTTTGACGATAGTTTGAACAAAAAATTCCCACCGAGAGTTAAATTTCGTATATAGACGATAGTTTGAAGAAAAAAATTCCAACCTAGAGGTAAAGTTCGTATAATGACGATTGTTTGACAAAAAGATTTCAACCAAGACTTATAATTTGAATATTGATAGTAGATTGCAGAAAAAAGTGCCCACCGAGAGTTAAAATACGTACATTGACGGTAGTTTGCCAAAAAATTCCCATCGAGAGTTAAAATTCGTATGTAGACGATGGTTTGGAGAAAAAAATTCCAACCTGGTATTAAACCACATGTATTGACGATTGTTTGACAAAAAGATTTCAACAAACAGTTAAAATTTGTATATTGAGAGTAGTCCGAAGTATAAAATTCCCACGGATAGCTAAAATTCCTACATTTACGATAGTTTAACTAAGAATTCTCAACAAGAGTTAAATTTCGTATATAGACGATAGTTTGAAGAAAAAAATTCCAACCTAGAGTTAAAGCTCGTATATTGACGATTGTTTGACGAAAAGATTTCAACAAACAGTTAAAATTTGTATATTGAGAGTAGTCTGAAGAAAAAAATTCCCACCGATAGTTAAAATTCGTACTTTTACGATAGATTGACTAAGAATTCCCAACAAGAGATAAATTTCGTATATAGACGGCAGTTTGGAGAAAATAATTCCAACCTAGAGTTAAAGTTCGTATAATGACGATTGTTTGACAAAAAGATTTCAACCAAGTCTTAAAATTTGAGTATTGACAGTAGTTTGCAGAAAAATGTGCCCACCGATAGTTAAAATTCGTACAATGACGGTAGTTTGCCAAAAAATTCCCATCGAGAGTTAAAATTAGTATGTAGACGATGGTTTGGAGAAAAGAATTCCAACTTAGTATTAAACCACGTGTATTGACGATTGTTTGACAAAAAGATTTCAACAAACAGTTAAAATTTGTATATTGAGAGTAGTCCGAAGTATAAAATTCCCACCGATAGCTAAAATTCCTACATTTACGATAGTTTGACTAAGAATTCCCAACAAGGGATAAATTTCGTATATAGACGGTAGTTTGGAGAAAAAATTTCCAACCTGAATATAAAATTCGTATAATGACAATTGTTTGACCAATAGATTTCAACCAAGTCTTAAAATTTGAATATTGACAGTAGTTTGCAGAAAAATGTGACCACCGATAGTTAAAATTCGTACATTGACGGTAGTTTGCCAAAAAATTCCCATCGAGAGTTAAAATTCGTATGTAGACGATGGTTTGTAGAAAAAAATTCCAACCTGGTATTAAACCACATGTATTGACGATTGTTTGACAAAAAGATTTCAACAAACAGTTAAAATTTGTATATTGAGAGTAGTCCGAAGTATAAAATTCCCACCGATAGCTAAAATTCCTACATTTACGATAGTTTGACTAAGAATTCTCAACAAGAGTTAAATTTCGTATATAGACGATAGTTTGAAGAAAAAAATTCCAACCTAGAGTTAAAGCTCGTATAATGACGATTGTTTGACGAAAAGATTTCAACAAATAGTTAAAATTTGTATACTGACAGTAGTCTGAAGAAAAAAATTCCCACCGAGAGTTAAAATTCGTACATTTACGATAGTTTGACTAAGAATTCCAAACAAGAGATAAATTTCGTATATAGACGATAGTTTGAAGAAAAAAATTCCAACCTAGAGTTAAAGCTCGTATAATGACGATTGTTTGACAGAATGATTTCAACCAAGAATTAAAATTTGAATATTGACAGTAGTTTGCAGAAAAAAGTGTCCACCGAGAGTTAAAATTCGTACATTGACGGTAGTTTGACCAAAAAATTCCCACCGAGAGTTGAATTTCGTATGTAGGCGATAATTTGAAGAAAAAAGATACAACCTAGTTTAAGAATTCGTTTATTGACGACTGTTTGGCAAAAAGACATCAACCAATAGATAAAATTTGAATATTAACAGTAGTTTGAAGAAAAAAGTGCCCACCGTGAGTTAAAATTCGTACTTTGACGATAGTTTGAACAAAAAATTCCCACCGAGAGTTAAATTTCGTATATAGACGATAGTTTGAAGAAAAAAATTCCAACCTAGAGGTAAAGTTCGTATAATGACGATTGTTTGACAAAAAGATTTCAACCAAGACTTATAATTTGAATATTGATAGTAGATTGCAGAAAAAAGTGCCCACCGAGAGTTAAAATACGTACATTGACGGTAGTTTGCCAAAAAATTCCCATCGAGAGTTAAAATTCGTATGTAGACGATGGTTTGGAGAAAAAAATTCCAACCTGGTATTAAACCACATGTATTGACGATTGTTTGACAAAAAGATTTCAACAAACAGTTAAAATTTGTATATTGAGAGTAGTCCGAAGTATAAAATTCCCACGGATAGCTAAAATTCCTACATTTACGATAGTTTAACTAAGAATTCTCAACAAGAGTTAAATTTCGTATATAGACGATAGTTTGAAGAAAAAAATTCCAACCTAGAGTTAAAGCTCGTATATTGACGATTGTTTGACGAAAAGATTTCAACAAACAGTTAAAATTTGTATATTGAGAGTAGTCTGAAGAAAAAAATTCCCACCGATAGTTAAAATTCGTACTTTTACGATAGATTGACTAAGAATTCCCAACAAGAGATAAATTTCGTATATAGACGGCAGTTTGGAGAAAATAATTCCAACCTAGAGTTAAAGTTCGTATAATGACGATTGTTTGACAAAAAGATTTCAACCAAGTATTAAAATTTGAGTATTGACAGTAGTTTGCAGAAAAATGTGCCCACCGATAGTTAAAATTCGTACAATGACGGTAGTTTGCCAAAAAATTCCCATCGAGAGTTAAAATTCGTATGTAGACGATGGTTTGGAGAAAAGAATTCCAACTTAGTATTAAACCACGTGTATTGACGATTGTTTGACAAAAAGATTTCAACAAACAGTTAAAATTTGTATATTGAGAGTAGTCCGAAGTATAAAATTCCCACCGATAGCTAAAATTCCTACATTTACGATAGTTTGACTAAGAATTCCCAACAAGGGATAAATTTCGTATATAGACGGTAGTTTGGAGAAAAGATTTCCAACCTGAATATAAAATTCGTATAATGACAATTGTTTGACCAATAGATTTCAACCAAGTCTTAAAATTTGAATATTGACAGTAGTTTGCAGAAAAATGTGACCACCGATAGTTAAAATTCGTACATTGACGGTAGTTTGCCAAAAAATTCCCATCGAGAGTTAAAATTCGTATGTAGACGATGGTTTGTAGAAAAAAATTCCAACCTGGTATTAAACCACATGTATTGACGATTGTTTGACAAAAAGATTTCAACAAACAGTTAAAATTTGTATATTGAGAGTAGTCCGAAGTATAAAATTCCCACCGATAGCTAAAATTCCTACATTTACGATAGTTTGACTAAGAATTCTCAACAAGAGTTAAATTTCGTATATAGACGATAGTTTGAAGAAAAAAATTCCAACCTAGAGTTAAAGCTCGTATAATGACGATTGTTTGACGAAAAGATTTCAACAAATAGTTAAAATTTGTATATTGAGAGTAGTCTGAAGAAAAAAATTCCCACCGATAGTTAAAATTCGTACTTTTACGATAGATTGACTAAGAATTCCCAACAAGAGATAAATTTCGTATATAGACGGTAGTTTGGAGAAAATAATTCCAACCTAGAGTTAAAGTTCGTATAATGACGATTGTTTGACAAAAAGATTTCAACCAAGTCTTAAAATTTGAATATTGACAGTAGTTTGCAGAAAAATGTGCCCACCGATAGTTAAAATTCGTACATTGACGGTAGTTTGCCAAAAAATTCCCATCGAGAGTTAAAATTCGTATGTAGACGATGGTTTGGAGAAAAAAATTCCAACCTGGTATTAAACCACATGTATTGACGATTGTTTGACAAAAAGATTTCAACAAACAGTTAAAATTTGTATATTGAGAGTAGTCCGAAGTATAAAATTCCCACCGATAGCTAAAATTCCTACATTTACCATAGTTTGACTAAAAATTCCCAACAAGAGTTAAATTTCGTATATAGACGATAGTTTGAAGAAAAATATTCCAACCTAGAATTAAAGCTCGTATAATGACGATTGTTTGACGAAAGGATTTCAACAAACAGTTAAAATTTGTATATTGAGAGTAGTCTGAAGAAAAAAATTCCCACCGATAGTTAAAATTCGTACTTTTACGATAGATTGACTAAGAATTCCCAACAAGAGATAAATTTCGTATATAGACGGTAGTTTGAAGAAAAAAATTCCAACCTAGAGTTAAAGCTCGTATAATGACGATTGTTTGACAAAAAGATTTCAACAAACAGTTAAAATTTGTATATTGAGAGTAGTCTGAAGAAAAAAATTCCCACAGATAGTTAAAATTCGTACTTTTACGATAGATTGACTAAGAATTCCCAACAAGGGATAAATTTCGTATATAGACGGTAGTTTGGAGAAAATAATTCCAACCTAGAGTTAAAGTTCGTATAATGACGATTGTTTGACAAAAAGATTTCAACCAAGTCTTAAAATTTGAATATTGACAGTAGTTTGCAGAAAAATGTGCCCACCGAGAGTTAAAATTCGTGCATTGACGGTAGTTTGCCAAAAAATTCACATCGAGAGTTAAAATTCGTATATAGACGGTAGCTTGGAGAAAAAATTTCCAACCTGAATTTAAAATTCGTATAATGACAATTGTTTGACCAATAGATTTCAATCAAGACTTATAATTTGAATATTGATAGTAGATTGCACAAAAAAATGCCCACCGAGAGTTAAAATACGTACATTGACGGTAGTTTGCCAAAAAATTCCCATCGAGAGCTAAAATTCGTATATAGACGATGGTTTGGAGAAAAAAATTCCAACTTAGTATTAAACCACGTGTATTGACGATTGTTTGACAAAAAGATTTCAACAAACAGTTAAAATTTGTATATTGAGAGTAGTCCGAAGTATAAAATTCCCACCGATAGCTAAAATTCCTACATTTACGATAGTTTGACTAAGAACTCTCAAAAAGAGTTAAATTACGTATATAGACGATAGTTTGAAGAAAAAAATTCCAACCTAGAGTTAAAGCTCGTATATTGACGATTGTTTGACGAAAAGATTTCAACAAACAGTTAAAATTTGTATATAGAGAGTAGTCTGAAGAAAAAAATTCCCACCGATAGTTAAAATTCGTACTTTTACGATAGATTGACTAAGAATTCCCAACAAGAGATAAATTTCGTATATAGACGGCAGTTTGGAGAAAATAATTCCAACCTAGAGTTAAAGTTCGTATAATGACGATTGTTTGACAAAAAGATTTCAACCAAGTCTTAAAATTTGAGTATTGACAGTAGTTTGCAGAAAAATGTGCCCACCGATAGTTAAAATTCGTACAATGACGGTAGTTTGCCAAAAAATTCCCATCGAGAGTTAAAATTCGTATGTAGACGATGGTTTGGAGAAAAGAATTCCAACTTAGTATTAAACCACGTGTATTGACGATTGTTTGACGAAAAGATTTCAACAAACAGTTAAAATTTGTATATTGAGAGTAGTCTGAAGAAAAAAATTCCCACCGATAGTTAAAATTCGTACTTTTACGATAGATTGACTAAGAATTCCCAACAAGAGATAAATTTCGTATATAGACGGTAGTTTGGAGAAAATAATTCCAACCTAGAGTTAAAGTTCGTATAATGACGATTGTTTGACAAAAAGATTTCAACCAAGTCTTAAAATTTGAATATTGACAGTAGTTTGCAGAAAAATGTGCCCACCGATAGTTAAAATTCGTACATTGACGGTAGTTTGCCAAAAAATTCCCATCGAGAGTTAAAATTCGTATGTAGACGATGGTTTGGCGAAAAAAATTCCAACCTGGTATTAAACCACATGTATTGACGATTGTTTGACAAAAAGATTTCAACAAACAGCTAAAATTTGTATATTGAGAGTAGTCTGAAGAAAAAAATTCCCACCGATAGTTAAAATTCGTACTTTTACGATAGATTGACTAAGAATTCCCAACAAGAGATAAATTTCGTATATAGACGGCAGTTTGGAGAAAATAATTCCAACCTAGAGTTAAAGTTCGTATAATGACGATTGTTTGACAAAAAGATTTCAACCAAGTCTTAAAATTTGAGTATTGACAGTAGTTTGCAGAAAAATGTGCCCACCGATAGTTAAAATTCGTACATTGACGGTAGTTTGCCAAAATATTCCCATCGGGAGTTAAAATTCGTATATAGACGATGGTTTGTAGAAAAAAATTCCAACCTGGTATTAAACCACGTGTATTGACGATTGTTTGACAAAAAGATTTCAACCAACAGTTAAAATTTGTATATTGAGAGTAGTCCGAAGTAAAAAATTCCCACCGATAGTTAAAATTCGTACATTTACGATAGTTTGACTAAGAATTCCCAACAAGAGTTAAATTTCGTATATAGACGATAGTTTGAAGAAAAATATTTCAACCTAGAGTTAAAGTTCGTATAATGACGATTGTTTGACAAAAAGATTTCAACCAAGACTTAAAATTTGAATCCTGACAGTAGTTTGCAGAAAAAAGTGCCCACCGAGAGTTAAAATTCGTACATTGACGGTAGTTTGCCAAAAAATTCCCATCCAGAGTTAAAATTCGTATATAGATGGTAGTTTGGAGAAAAAAATTCCAACTCTAGAGATAAAGTTAGTATAATGACGATTGTTTGACAAAAAGATTTCAACCAAGACTAAAAATTTGAATATTGACAGTAGTTTGCAGAAAAAAATGCCCACCGAGAGTTAAAATTCGTACATTGACGGTAGTTTGCCAAAAAATTCCGATCGAGAGTTAAAATTCGTATATAGACCATGGTTTGGAGAAAAAAATTCCAACCTAGAGTTAAAGCTCGTATAATGACGATTGTTTGACAGAAAGATTTCAACCAAGACCTAAAATTTGAATATTGCCAGTAGTTTGCAGAAAAAAGTGCCCACCGAGAGTTAAAATTCGTACATTGACGGTAGTTTGACCAAAAAATTCCCACCGAGAGTTGAATTTCGTATGTAGGCGATAATTTGAAGAAAAAAGATACAACCTAGTTTAAAAATTCGTTTATTGACGACTGTTTGGCAAAAAGATATCAACCAATAGATAAAATTTGAATATTAACAGTATTTTGAAGAAAAAAGTGCCCACCGTGAGTTAAAATTCGTACTTTGACAATAGTTTGACCAAAAAATTCCCACCGAGAATTAAATTTCGTATATGCGCTAGTTTGAAGAAAAAAAATTCCAACCTAGTATAAAAATTCGTTTATTGACGATTGTTTGACAAAAAGATTTCAACCAATAGTTAAAATCTGAATATTGACAGTAGTTTGAAGAAAAAAGTGCCCACCGTGAGTTAAAATTCGTACATTGACGGTAGTTTGATCAAAAAATTCCCAACAAGAGATAAATTTCGTATATAGACGATAGCTTGAAGAAAAAAATTCCAACCTAGAGTTAAAGTTCGTATATTGACGATTGTATGACAAGAAGATTTCAACAAATAGTTAAAATTTGAATCTTGACACTAGTTTGATGAAAAAAGTGCCGACCGAGAGTTAAAATTCGTACATTGACGGTAGTTTGCCAAAAAATTCCCATCGAGAGTTAAAATTCGTATATAGACGGTAGTTTGGAGAAAATAATTCCAACCTAGAGTTAAAGTTCGTATAATGACGATTGTTTGACTAAAAGATTTCAACCAAGTCTTAAAATTTGAATATTGACAGTAGTTTGCAGAAAAAAGTGCCCACCGATAGTTAAAATTCGTACATTGACGGTAGTTTGCCAAAAAATTCCCATCGAGAGTTAAAATTCGTATATAGACGATGGTTTGGTGAATAAAATTCCAACTTAGTATTAAACCACGTGTATTGAAGATTGTTTGACAAAAAGATTTCAACAAATAGTTAAAATTTGTACATTGACAGCAGTCTGATGAAAAAAATTCCCACCGAGAGTTAAAATTCGTACATTGACTGTAGTTTGATCAAAAAATCCCCATCGAGGGTTAAAATTTGTATATAGGCGGTAGTTTGGAGAAAATAATTCCAACCTAGTGTTATAATTCGTATAATGACGATTGTTTGACCAAAAGATTTCAACCAAGACTTAAAATATGAATATTGACAATAGTTTGCAGAAAAAAGTGCCCACCGAGAGTTAAAATTCGTACATTGACGGTAGTTTGCCAAAAAATTCCGATCGAGAGTTAAAATTCGTATATAGACCATGGTTTGGAGAAAAAAATTCCAACTTAGTATTAAACCACGTGTATTGACGATTGTTTGACAAAAAGATTTCAATAAATAGTTAAAATTTGTACATTGACAGTAGTTTGCAGAAAATAGTGCCCACCGAGAGTTAAAATTCGTACATTGACGGTAGTTTGCCAAAAAATTCCGATCGAGAGTTAAAATTCGTATATAGACCATGGCTTGGAGAAAAAAATTCCAACCTAGAGTTAAAGCTCGTATAATGACGATTGTTTGACAGAAAGATTTCAACCAAGACCTAAAATTTGAATATTGCCAGTAGTTTGCAGAAAAAAGTGCCCACCGAGAGTTAAAATTCGTACATTGACGGTAGTTTGCCAAAAAATTCCCAACGAGAGTTGAAATTCGTATATAGACGATGGCTTCGAGAAAAAAACTCCAACCTGGCATTAAACCACGTGTATTGACGATTGTTTGACAAAGAGATATCAACAAATAGTTAAAATTTGTATACTGACAGTAGTCTGAAGAAAAAAATTCCCACCGATAGTTAAAATTCGTACATTTACGATAGTTTGACTAAGAATTCCAAACAAGAGATAAATTTCGTATATAGACGATAGTTTGAAGAAAAAAATTCCTACCTAGAGTTAAAGCTCGTATAATGACGACTGTTTGACAGAATGATTTCAACCAAGAATTAAAATTTGAATATTGACAGTAGTTTGCAGAAAATAGTGCCCACCGAGAGTTAAAATTCGTACATTGACGGTAGTTTGCCAAAAAATTCCGATCGAGAGTTAAAATTCGTATATAGATCATGGTTTGGAGAAAAAAATTCCAACCTAGAGTTAAAGCTCGTATAATGACGATTGTTTGACAGAAAGATTTCAACCAAGACCTAAAATTTGAATATTGCCAGTAGTTTGCAGAAAAAAGTGCCCACCGAGAGTTAAAATTCGTACATTGACGGTAGTTTGCCAAAAAATTCCCAGCGAGAGTTGAAATTCGTATATAGACGATGGCTTCGAGAAAAAAATTCCAACCTGGCATTAAACCACGTGTATTGACGATTGTTTGACAAAGAGATATCAACAAATAGTTAAAATTTGTATACTGACAGTAGTCTGAAGAAAAAAATTCCCACCGAGAGTTAAAATTCGTACATTGACGGTAGTTTGCCAAAAAATTCCCATCGAGAGTTAAAATTCGTATATAGACGGTAGTTTGGAGAAAAAAAATCCAACCTAGATTTAAGATTCGTATAATGACAATTGTTTGACCAAAAGATTTCAACCAAGACTTAAAATTTGAATATAGACAGTAGTCTGCAGAAAAAAGTGCCCACCGAGAGTTAAAATTCGTACATTGACGGTAGTTTGCCAAAAAATTCCCAACAAGAGATAAATTTCGTATATAGACGATAGTTTGAAGAAAAAAATTCCAACCTAGAGTTAAAGTTCGTATAATGACGATTGTTTGACAGAAAGATTTCAACCAAGACTTAAAATTTGAATATTGACAGTAGTTTGCAGAAAAAAATTCCCACCGAGAGTTAAAATTCGTACATTGACGGTAGTTTGCCAAAAAATTCACATCCAGAGTTAAAATTCGTATATAGACGACGGTTTGGAGAAAAAAATTCCAACCTGGTATTAAACCACGTGTATTGACGATTGTTTGACAAAAAGATTTCAACAAATAGTTAAAATTTGTATATTGACAATAGTCTGAAGAAAAAAATTCCCACCGAGAGTTAAAATTCGTGCATTTACGATAGTTTGACTAAGAATTCCCAACAAGAGATAAATTTCGTATATAGACGATAGTTTGCAGAAAAAAATTCCAACCTAGAGGTAAAGTTCGTATAATGACGATTGTTTGACAGAAAGATTTCAACCAAGACTTAAAATTTGAATATTGACAGTAGTTTGCAGAAAAAAATTCCCACCGAGAGTTAAAATTCGTACATTGACGGTAGTTTGCCAAAAAATTCACATCCAGAGTTATAATTCGTATATAGACGATGGTTTGGAGAAAAAAATTCCAACCTGGTATTAAACCACGTGTATTGACGATTGTTTGACAAAAAGAATTCAACAAACAGTTAAAATTTGTATATTGACAATAGTCTGAAGAAAAAAATTCCCACCGAGAGTTAAAATTCGTGCAGTTACGATAGTTTGACTAAGAATTCCCAACAAGAGATAAATTTCGTATATAGACGATAGTTTGAAGAAAAAAATTCCAACCTAGAGGTAAAGTTCGTATAATGACGATTGTTTGACAAAAAGATTTCAACCAAGACTTATAATTTGAATATTGATAGTAGATTGCAGAAAAAAGTGCCCACCGAGAGTTAAAATACGTACATTGACGGTAGTTTGCCAAAAAATTCCCATCCAGAGTTAAAATTCGTATATAGATGGTAGTTTGGAGAAAAAAATTCCAACTCTAGAGATAAAGTTAGTATAATGACGATTGTTTGACAAAAAGATTTCAACCAAGACTAAAAATTTGAATATTGACAGTAGTTTGCAGAAAAAAATGCCCACCGAGAGTTAAAATTCGTACATTGACGGTAGTTTGCCAAAAAATTCCGATCGAGAGTTAAAATTCGTATATAGACCATGGTTTGGAGAAAAAAATTCCAACCTAGAGTTAAAGCTCGTATAATGACGATTGTTTGACAGAAAGATTTCAACCAAGTCTTAAAATTTGAGTATTGACAGTAGTTTGCAGAAAAATGTGCCCACCGATAGTTAAAATTCGTACAATGACGGTAGTTTGCCAAAAAATTCCCATCGAGAGTTGAAATTCGTATGTAGACGATGGTTTGGCGAAAAAAATTCCAACCTGGTATTAAACCACATGTATTGACGATTGTTTGACAAAAAGATTTCAACAAACAGCTAAAATTTGTATATTGAGAGTAGTCTGAAGAAAAAAATTCCCACCGATAGTTAAAATTCGTACTTTTACGATAGATTGACTAAGAATTCCCAACAAGAGATAAATTTCGTATATAGACGGCAGTTTGGAGAAAATAATTCCAACCTAGAGTTAAAGTTCGTATAATGACGATTGTTTGACAAAAAGATTTCAACCAAGTCTTAAAATTTGAGTATTGACAGTAGTTTGCAGAAAAATGTGCCCACCGATAGTTAAAATTCGTACATTGACGGTAGTTTGCCAAAATATTCCCATCGGGAGTTAAAATTCGTATATAGACGATGGTTTGTAGAAAAAAATTCCAACCTGGTATTAAACCACGTGTATTGACGATTGTTTGACAAAAAGATTTCAACCAACAGTTAAAATTTGTATATTGAGAGTAGTCCGAAGTAAAAAATTCCCACCGATAGTTAAAATTCGTACATTTACGATAGTTTGACTAAGAATTCCCAACAAGAGTTAAATTTCGTATATAGACGATAGTTTGAAGAAAAATATTTCAACCTAGAGTTAAAGTTCGTATAATGACGATTGTTTGACAAAAAGATTTCAACCAAGACTTAAAATTTGAATCCTGACAGTAGTTTGCAGAAAAAAGTGCCCACCGAGAGTTAAAATTCGTACATTGACGGTAGTTTGCCAAAAAATTCCCATCCAGAGTTAAAATTCGTATATAGATGGTAGTTTGGAGAAAAAAATTCCAACTCTAGAGATAAAGTTAGTATAATGACGATTGTTTGACAAAAAGATTTCAACCAAGACTAAAAATTTGAATATTGACAGTAGTTTGCAGAAAAAAATGCCCACCGAGAGTTAAAATTCGTACATTGACGGTAGTTTGCCAAAAAATTCCGATCGAGAGTTAAAATTCGTATATAGACCATGGTTTGGAGAAAAAAATTCCAACCTAGAGTTAAAGCTCGTATAATGACGATTGTTTGACAGAAAGATTTCAACCAAGACCTAAAATTTGAATATTGCCAGTAGTTTGCAGAAAAAAGTGCCCACCGAGAGTTAAAATTCGTACATTGACGGTAGTTTGACCAAAAAATTCCCACCGAGAGTTGAATTTCGTATGTAGGCGATAATTTGAAGAAAAAAGATACAACCTAGTTTAAAAATTCGTTTATTGACGACTGTTTGGCAAAAAGATATCAACCAATAGATAAAATTTGAATATTAACAGTAGTTTGAAGAAAAAAGTGCCCACCGTGAGTTAAAATTCGTACTTTGACAATAGTTTGACCAAAAAATTCCCACCGAGAATTAAATTTCGTATATGCGATAGTTTGAAGAAAAAAAATTCCAACCTAGTATAAAAATTCGTTTATTGACGATTGTTTGACAAAAAGATTTCAACCAATAGTTAAAATCTGAATATTGACAGTAGTTTGAAGAAAAAAGTGCCCACCGTGAGTTAAAATTCGTACATTGACGGTAGTTTGATCAAAAAATTCCCAACAAGAGATAAATTTCGTATATAGACGATAGCTTGAAGAAAAAAATTCCAACCTAGAGTTAAAGTTCGTATATTGACGATTGTATGACAAGAAGATTTCAACAAATAGTTAAAATTTGAATCTTGACACTAGTTTGATGAAAAAAGTGCCGACCGAGAGTTAAAATTCGTACATTGACGGTAGTTTGCCAAAAAATTCCCATCGAGAGTTAAAATTCGTATATAGACGGTAGTTTGGAGAAAATAATTCCAACCTAGAGTTAAAGTTCGTATAATGACGATTGTTTGACTAAAAGATTTCAACCAAGTCTTAAAATTTGAATATTGACAGTAGTTTGCAGAAAAAAGTGCCCACCGATAGTTAAAATTCGTACATTGACGGTAGTTTGCCAAAAAATTCCCATCGAGAGTTAAAATTCGTATATAGACGATGGTTTGGTGAATAAAATTCCAACTTAGTATTAAACCACGTGTATTGAAGATTGTTTGACAAAAAGATTTCAACAAATAGTTAAAATTTGTACATTGACAGCAGTCTGATGAAAAAAATTCCCACCGAGAGTTAAAATTCGTACATTGACTGTAGTTTGATCAAAAAATCCCCATCGAGAGTTAAAATTTGTATATAGGCGGTAGTTTGGAGAAAATAATTCCAACCTAGTGTTATAATTCGTATAATGACGATTGTTTGACCAAAAGATTTCAACCAAGACTTAAAATATGAATATTGACAATAGTTTGCAGAAAAAAGTGCCCACCGAGAGTTAAAATTCGTACATTGACGGTAGTTTGCCAAAAAATTCCGATCGAGAGTTAAAATTCGTATATAGACCATGGTTTGGAGAAAAAAATTCCAACTTAGTATTAAACCACGTGTATTGACGATTGTTTGACAAAAAGATTTCAATAAATAGTTAAAATTTGTACATTGACAGTAGTTTGCAGAAAATAGTGCCCACCGAGAGTTAAAATTCGTACATTGACGGTAGTTTGCCAAAAAATTCCGATCGAGAGTTAAAATTCGTATATAGACCATGGCTTGGAGAAAAAAATTCCAACCTAGAGTTAAAGCTCGTATAATGACGATTGTTTGACAGAAAGATTTCAACCAAGACCTAAAATTTGAATATTGCCAGTAGTTTGCAGAAAAAAGTGCCCACCGAGAGTTAAAATTCGTACATTGACGGTAGTTTGCCAAAAAATTCCCAACGAGAGTTGAAATTCGTATATAGACGATGGCTTCGAGAAAAAAACTCCAACCTGGCATTAAACCACGTGTATTGACGATTGTTTGACAAAGAGATATCAACAAATAGTTAAAATTTGTATACTGACAGTAGTCTGAAGAAAAAAATTCCCACCGAGAGTTAAAATTCGTACATTTACGATAGTTTGACTAAGAATTCCAAACAAGAGATAAATTTCGTATATAGACGATAGTTTGAAGAAAAAAATTCCTACCTAGAGTTAAAGCTCGTATAATGACGACTGTTTGACAGAATGATTTCAACCAAGAATTAAAATTTGAATATTGACAGTAGTTTGCAGAAAATAGTGCCCACCGAGAGTTAAAATTCGTACATTGACGGTAGTTTGCCAAAAAATTCCGATCGAGAGTTAAAATTCGTATATAGATCATGGTTTGGAGAAAAAAATTCCAACCTAGAGTTAAAGCTCGTATAATGACGATTGTTTGACAGAAAGATTTCAACCAAGACCTAAAATTTGAATATTGCCAGTAGTTTGCAGAAAAAAGTGCCCACCGAGAGTTAAAATTCGTACATTGACGGTAGTTTGCCAAAAAATTCCCAGCGAGAGTTGAAATTCGTATATAGACGATGGCTTCGAGAAAAAAATTCCAACCTGGCATTAAACCACGTGTATTGACGATTGTTTGACAAAGAGATATCAACAAATAGTTAAAATTTGTATACTGACAGTAGTCTGAAGAAAAAAATTCCCACCGAGAGTTAAAATTCGTACATTGACGGTAGTTTGCCAAAAAATTCCCATCGAGAGTTAAAATTCGTATATAGACGGTAGTTTGGAGAAAAAAAATCCAACCTAGATTTAAGATTCGTATAATGACAATTGTTTGACCAAAAGATTTCAACCAAGACTTAAAATTTGAATATAGACAGTAGTCTGCAGAAAAAAGTGCCCACCGAGAGTTAAAATTCGTACATTGACGGTAGTTTGCCAAAAAATTCCCAACAAGAGATAAATTTCGTATATAGACGATAGTTTGAAGAAAAAAATTCCAACCTAGAGTTAAGGTTCGTATAATGACGATTGTTTGACAGAAAGATTTCAACCAAGACTTAAAATTTGAATATTGACAGTAGTTTGCAGAAAAAAATTCCCACCGAGAGTTAAAATTCGTACATTGACGGTAGTTTGCCAAAAAATTCACATCCAGAGTTAAAATTCGTATATAGACGACGGTTTGGAGAAAAAAATTCCAACCTGGTATTAAACCACGTGTATTGACGATTGTTTGACAAAAAGATTTCAACAAATAGTTAAAATTTGTATATTGACAATAGTCTGAAGAAAAAAATTCCCACCGAGAGTTAAAATTCGTGCATTTACGATAGTTTGACTAAGAATTCCCAACAAGAGATAAATTTCGTATATAGACGATAGTTTGCAGAAAAAAATTCCAACCTAGAGGTAAAGTTCGTATAATGACGATTGTTTGACAGAAAGATTTCAACCAAGACTTAAAATTTGAATATTGACAGTAGTTTGCAGAAAAAAATTCCCACCGAGAGTTAAAATTCGTACATTGACGGTAGTTTGCCAAAAAATTCACATCCAGAGTTATAATTCGTATATAGACGATGGTTTGGAGAAAAAAATTCCAACCTGGTATTAAACCACGTGTATTGACGATTGTTTGACAAAAAGAATTCAACAAACAGTTAAAATTTGTATATTGACAATAGTCTGAAGAAAAAAATTCCCACCGAGAGTTAAAATTCGTGCAGTTACGATAGTTTGACTAAGAATTCCCAACAAGAGATAAATTTCGTATATAGACGATAGTTTGAAGAAAAAAATTCCAACCTAGAGGTAAAGTTCGTATAATGACGATTGTTTGACAAAAAGATTTCAACCAAGACTTATAATTTGAATATTGATAGTAGATTGCAGAAAAAAGTGCCCACCGAGAGTTAAAATACGTACATTGACGGTAGTTTGCCAAAAAATTCCCATCCAGAGTTAAAATTCGTATATAGATGGTAGTTTGGAGAAAAAAATTCCAACTCTAGAGATAAAGTTAGTATAATGACGATTGTTTGACAAAAAGATTTCAACCAAGACTAAAAATTTGAATATTGACAGTAGTTTGCAGAAAAAAATGCCCACCGAGAGTTAAAATTCGTACATTGACGGTAGTTTGCCAAAAAATTCCGATCGAGAGTTAAAATTCGTATATAGACCATGGTTTGGAGAAAAAAATTCCAACCTAGAGTTAAAGCTCGTATAATGACGATTGTTTGACAGAAAGATTTCAACCAAGACCTAAAATTTGAATATTGCCAGTAGTTTGCAGAAAAAAGTGCCCACCGAGAGTTAAAATTCGTACATTGATGGTAGTTTGCCAAAAAATTCCCAACGAGAGTTGAAATTCGTATATAGACGATGGCTTCGAGAAGAAAATTCCAACCTGGCATTAAACCACGTGTATTGACGATTGTTTGACAAAGAGATATCAACAAATAGTTAAAATTTGCATACTGACAGTAGTCTGAAGAAAAAAATTCCCACCGAGAGTTAAAATTCGTACATTTACGATAGTTTGACTAAGAATTCCAAACAAGAGATAAATTTCGTATATAGACGATAGTTTGAAGAAAAAAATTCCAACCTAGAGTTAAAGCTCGTATAATGACGATTGTTTGACAGAATGATTTCAACCAAGAATTAAAATTTGAATATTGACAGTAGTTTGCAGAAAAAAGTGCCCACCGATAGCTAAAATTCCTACATTTACGATAGTTTGACTAAGAATTCCCAACAAGGGATAAATTTCGTATATAGACGGTAGTTTGGAGAAAAAATTTCCAACCTGGTATTAAACCACATGTATTGACGATTGTTTGACAAAAAGATTTCAACAAACAGTTAAAATTTGTATATTGAGAGTAGTCTGAAGAAAAAAATTCTCACAGATAGTTAAAATTCGTACTTTTACGATTGATTGACTAAGAATTCCCAACAAGGGATAAATTTCGTATATAGACGGTAGTTTGGAGAAAATAATTCCAACCTAGAGTTAAAGTTCGTATAATGACGATTGTTTGACAAAAAGATTTCAACCAAGTCTTAAAATTTGAATATTGACAGTAGTTTGCAGAAAAATGTGCCCACCGAGAGTTAAAATTCGTGCATTGACGGTAGTTTGCCAAAAAATTCACATCGAGAGTTAAAATTCGTATATAGACGGTAGCTTGGAGAAAAAATTTCCAACCTGAATTTAAAATTCGTATAATGACAATTGTTTGACCAATAGATTTCAATCAAGACTTATAATTTGAATATTGATAGTAGATTGCACAAAAAAATGCCCACCGAGAGTTAAAATACGTACATTGACGGTAGTTTGCCAAAAAATTCCCATCGAGAGTTAAAATTCGTATATAGACGATGGTTTGGAGAAAAAAATTCCAACTTAGTATTAAACCACGTGTATTGACGATTGTTTGACAAAAAGATTTCAACAAACAGTTAAAATTTGTATATTGAGAGTAGTCCGAAGTATAAAATTCCCACCGATAGCTAAAATTCCTACATTTACGATAGTTTGACTAAGAACTCTCAAAAAGAGTTAAATTACGTATATAGACGATAGTTTGAAGAAAAAAATTCCAACCTAGAGTTAAAGCTCGTATATTGACGATTGTTTGACGAAAAGATTTCAACAAACAGTTAAAATTTGTATATTGAGAGTAGTCCGAAGTATAAAATTCCCACCGATAGCTAAAATTCCTACAGTTACGATAGTTTGACTAAGAATTCCCAACAAGGGATAAATTTCGTATATAGACGGTAGTTTGGAGAAAAAATTTCCAACCTGAATTTAAAATTCGTATAATGACAATTGTTTGACCAATAGATTTCAACCAAGTCTTAAAATTTGAATATTGACAGTAGTTTGCAGAAAAATGTGCCCACCGATAGTTAAAATTCGTACATTGACGGTAGTTTGCCAAAAAATTCACATCCAGAGTTAAAATTCGTATGTAGACGATGGTTTGGAGAAAAAAATTCCAACCTGGTGTTAAACCACGAGTATTGACGATTGTTTGACAAAAAGATTTCAACAAACAGTTAAAATTTGTATATTGACAATAGTCTGAAGAAAAAAATTCCCACCGAGAGTTAAAATTCGTGCATTTACGATAGTTTGACTAAGAATTCCCAGCAAGAGATAAATTTCGTATATAGACGATAGTTTGAAGAAAAAAATTCCAACCTAGAGGTAAAGTTCGTATAATGACGATTGTTTGACAGAAAGATTTCAACCAAGACTTAAAATTTGAATATTGACAGTAGTTTGAAGAAAAAAGTACCCACCGAGAGTTAAAATTCGTACATTGACGGTAGCTTGACCAAAAAATTCCCACCGAGAGTTAAATTTCGTATATAGGCGATAGTTTGAAGAAAAAAATTCCAACCTAGTATGAAAATTTGTTTATTGACGATTGTTTGACAAAAAGATTTCAACCAATAGATAAAATCTGAATATTGACAGTAGTTTGAAGAAAAAAGTGCCCACCGTGAGTTAAAATTCGTACTTTGACGAAAGTTTGACCAAAAAATTCCCACCGAGAGTTAAATTTCGTATGTAGGCGATAGTTTGAAGAAAAAAATTCCAACCTAGTATTAAAATTCGTTTATTTACAATTGTTTAACAAAAAGATCTCAAACAATAGTTAAAATTTGAGTATTGACAGTAGTTTGAAGAAAAAAGTTGCCACCGAGAGTTAAAATTCGTACATTGACGGTAGCTTGACCAAAAAATTCCCACCGAGAGTTAAATTTCGTATATAGGCGATAGTTTGAAGAAAAAAATTCCAACCTAGTATGAAAATTTGTTTATTGACGATTGTTTGACAAAAAGATTTCAACCAATAGATAAAATCTGAATATTGACAGTAGTTTGAAGAAAAAAGTGCCCACCGAGAGTTAAAATTCGAACATTGATGGTAGCTTGACCAAAAAATTCCTACCGAGCGTTAAATTTCGTATATGCGATAGTTTGAAGAAAAAAATTCCAACCTAGTATTAAAATTCGTTTATTTACAATTGTTTAACAAAAAGATCTCAAACAATAGTTAAAATTTGAGTATTGACAGTAGTTTGAAGAAAAAAGTTCCCACCGAGAGTTAAAATTCGTACATTGACGGTAGCTTGACCAAAAAATTCCCACCGAGAGTTAAATTTCGTATATAGGCGATAGTTTGAAGAAAAAAATTCCAACCTAGTATGAAAATTTGTTTATTGACGATTGTTTGACAAAAAGATTTCAACCAATAGATAAAATCTGAATATTGACAGTAGTTTGAAGAAAAAAGTGCCCACCGAGAGTTAAAATTCGAACATTGATGGTAGCTTGACCAAAAAATTCCTGCCGAGAGTTAAATTTCGTATATGCGATAGTTTGAAGAAAAAAATTCCAACCTAGTATTAAAATTCGTTTATTTGCAATTGTTTAACAAAAAGATCTCAAACAATAGTTAAAATTTGAGTATTGACAGTAGTTTGAAGAAAAAAGTTCCCACCGAGAGTTAAAATTCGTACTTTGACGAAAGTTTGACCAAAAAATTCCCACCGAGAGTTAAATTTCGTATGTAGGCGATAGTTTGAAGAAAAAAATTCCAACCTAGTATTAAAATTCGTTTATTTACAATTGTTTAACAAAAAGATCTCAAACAATAGTTAAAATTTGAGTATTGACAGTAGTTTGAAGAAAAAAGTTCCCACCGAGAGTTAAAATTCGTACATTGACGGTAGCTTGACCAAAAAATTCCCACCGAGAGTTAAATTTCGTATATAGGCGATAGTTTGAAGAAAAAAATTCCAACCTAGTATGAAAATTTGTTTATTGACGATTGTTTGACAAAAAGATTTCAACCAATAGATAAAATCTGAATATTGACAGTAGTTTGAAGAAAAAAGTGCCCACCGAGAGTTAAAATTCGAACATTGATGGTAGCTTGACCAAAAAATTCCTGCCGAGAGTTAAATTTCGTATATGCGATAGTTTGAAGAAAAAAATTCCAACCTAGTATTAAAATTCGTTTATTTGCAATTGTTTAACAAAAAGATCTCAAACAATAGTTAAGATTTGAGTATTGACAGTAGTTTGAAGAAAAAAGTTCCCACCGAGAGTCAAAATTCGTACATTGACGGTAGCTTGACCAAAAAATTCCCACCGAGAGTTGAATTTCGTATGTAGGCGATAATTTGATGAAAAAAGTTACAACCTAGTTTAAAAATTCGTTTACTGGCGAATGTTTAACAAAAAGATATCAACCAATAGATAAAATTTGAATATTGACAGTAGTTTGAAGAAAAAAGTACCCACCGAGAGTTAAAATTCGTACATTGACGGTAGCTTGACCAAAAAATTCCCACCGAGAGTTAAATTTCGTATATAGGCGATAGTTTGAAGAAAAAAATTCCAACCTAGTATGAAAATTTGTTTATTGACGATTGTTTAACAAAAAGATCTCAAACAATAGTTAAAATTTGAGTATTGACAGTAGTTTGAAGAAAAAAGTTCCCACCGAGAGTTAAAATTCGTACATTGACGGTAGCTTGACCAAAAAATTCCCACCGAGAGTTAAATTTCGTATATAGGCGATAGTTTGAAGAAAAAAATTCCAACCTAGTATGAAAATTTGTTTATTGACGATTGTTTGACAAAAAGATTTCAACCAATAGATAAAATCTGAATATTGACAGTAGTTTGAAGAAAAAAGTGCCCACCGAGAGTTAAAATTCGAACATTGATGGTAGCTTGACCAAAAAATTCCTGCCGAGAGTTAAATTTCGTATATGCGATAGTTTGAAGAAAAAAATTCCAACCTAGTATTAAAATTCGTTTATTTGCAATTGTTTAACAAAAAGATCTCAAACAATAGTTAAAATTTGAGTATTGACAGTAGTTTGAAGAAAAAAGTTCCCACCGAGAGTTAAAATTCGTACTTTGACGAAAGTTTGACCAAAAAATTCCCACCGAGAGTTAAATTTCGTATGTAGGCGATAGTTTGAAGAAAAAAATTCCAACCTAGTATTAAAATTCGTTTATTTACAATTGTTTAACAAAAAGATCTCAAACAATAGTTAAAATTTGAGTATTGACAGTAGTTTGAAGAAAAAAGTTCCCACCGAGAGTTAAAATTCGTACATTGACGGTAGCTTGACCAAAAAATTCCCACCGAGAGTTAAATTTCGTATATAGGCGATAGTTTGAAGAAAAAAATTCCAACCTAGTATGAAAATTTGTTTATTGACGATTGTTTGACAAAAAGATTTCAACCAATAGATAAAATCTGAATATTGACAGTAGTTTGAAGAAAAAAGTGCCCACCGAGAGTTAAAATTCGAACATTGATGGTAGCTTGACCAAAAAATTCCTGCCGAGAGTTAAATTTCGTATATGCGATAGTTTGAAGAAAAAAATTCCAACCTAGTATTAAAATTCGTTTATTTGCAATTGTTTAACAAAAAGATCTCAAACAATAGTTAAGATTTGAGTATTGACAGTAGTTTGAAGAAAAAAGTTCCCACCGAGAGTCAAAATTCGTACATTGACGGTAGCTTGACCAAAAAATTCCCACCGAGAGTTGAATTTCGTATGTAGGCGATAATTTGATGAAAAAAGTTACAACCTAGTTTAAAAATTCGTTTACTGGCGAATGTTTAACAAAAAGATATCAACCAATAGATAAAATTTGAATATTGACAGTAGTTTGAAGAAAAAAGTACCCACCGAGAGTTAAAATTCGTACATTGACGGTAGCTTGACCAAAAAATTCCCACCGAGAGTTAAATTTCGTATATAGGCGATAGTTTGAAGAAAAAAATTCCAACCTAGTATGAAAATTTGTTTATTGACGATTGTTTGACAAAAAGATTTCAACCAATAGATAAAATCTGAATATTGACAGTAGTTTGAAGAAAAAAGTGCCCACCGAGAGTTAAAATTCGAACATTGATGGTAGCTTGACCAAAAAATTCCTGCCGAGATTTACATTTCGTATATGCGATAGTTTGAAGAAAAAAATTCCAACCTAGTATTAAAATTCGTTTATTTGCAATTGTTTAACAAAAAGATCTCAAACAATAGTTAAAATTTGAGTATTGACAGTAGTTTGAAGAAAAAAGTTCCCACCGAGAGTCAAAATTCGTACATTGACGGTAGCTTGACCAAAAAATTCCCACCGAGAGTTGAATTTCGTATGTAGGCGATAATTTGATGAAAAAAGTTACAACCTAGTTTAAAAATTCGTTTATTGACGAATGTTTAACAAAAAGATATCAACCAATAGATAAAATTTGAATATTGACAGTAGTTTGAAGAAAAAAGTGCCCACCGTGAGTTAAAATTCGAACATTGATGGTAGGTTGACCAAAAAATTCCTGCCGAGAGTTAAATTTCGTATATGCGATAGTTTGAAGAAAAAAATTCCAACCTAGTATTAAAATTCGTTTATTTGCAATTGTTTAACAAAAAGATCTCAAACAATAGTTAAAATTTGAGTATTGACAGTAGTTTGAAGAAAAAAGTTCCCACCGAGAGTTAAAATTCGTACTTTGACGAAAGTTTGACCAAAAAATTCCCACCGAGAGTTAAATTTCGTATGTAGGCGATAGTTTGAAGAAAAAAATTCCAACCTAGTATTAAAATTCGTTTATTTACAATTGTTTAACAAAAAGATCTCAAACAATAGTTAAAATTTGAGTATTGACAGTAGTTTGAAGAAAAAAGTTCCCACCGAGAGTTAAAATTCGTACATTGACGGTAGCTTGACCAAAAAATTCCCACCGAGAGTTGAATTTCGTATGTAGGCGATAATTTGAAGAAAAAAGTTACAACCTAGTTTAAAAATTCGTTTATTGACGACTGTTTGACAAAAAGATATCAACCAATAGATAAAATTTGAATATTGACAGTAGCTTGAAGAAAAAAGTGCCCACCGTGAGTTAAAATTCGTACATTGACGGTAGCTTGACCAAAAAATTCCTACCGAGCGTTAAATTTCGTATATGCGATAGTTTGAAGAAAAAAATTCCAACCTAGTATTAAAATTCGTTTATTTACAATTGTTTAACAAAAAGATCTCAACCAATATTTAAAATCTGAATATTGACAGTAGTTTGAAGAGAAAAGTGCCCACCGAGAGTTAAAATTCGTACATTGTCGGTAGTTTGACCAAAAAATTCCCACCGAGAGTTAAATTTCGTATATAGGCGATAGTTTGAAGGAAAAAATTCCAACCTAGTATTAAAATTCGTCTATTGACGATTGTTGACAAAAAGATTTCAACCAATAGTTAAAATATGAATATTGACAGTAGTTTGAAGAAAAAAGTGCCCACCGAGAGTTAAAATTCGAACATTGATGGTAGCTTGACCAAAAAATTCCTGCCGAGAGTTAAATTTCGTATATGCGATAGTTTGAAGAAAAAAATTCCAACCTAGTATTAAAATTCGTTTATTTGCAATTGTTTAACAAAAAGATCTCAAACAATAGTTAAGATTTGAGTATTGACAGTAGTTTGAAGAAAAAAGTTCCCACCGAGAGTCAAAATTCGTACATTGACGGTAGCTTGACCAAAAAATTCCCACCGAGAGTTGAATTTCGTATGTAGGCGATAATTTGATGAAAAAAGTTACAACCTAGTTTAAAAATTCGTTTACTGGCGAATGTTTAACAAAAAGATATCAACCAATAGATAAAATTTGAATATTGACAGTAGTTTGAAGAAAAAAGTACCCACCGAGAGTTAAAATTCGTACATTGACGGTAGCTTGACCAAAAAATTCCCACCGAGAGTTAAATTTCGTATATAGGCGATAGTTTGAAGAAAAAAATTCCAACCTAGTATGAAAATTTGTTTATTGACGATTGTTTGACAAAAAGATTTCAACCAATAGATAAAATCTGAATATTGACAGTAGTTTGAAGAAAAAAGTGCCCACCGTGAGTTAAAATTCGAACATTGATGGTAGCTTGACCAAAAAATTCCTGCCGAGATTTACATTTCGTATATGCGATAGTTTGAAGAAAAAAATTCCAACCTAGTATTAAAATTCGTTTATTTGCAATTGTTTAACAAAAAGATCTCAAACAATAGTTAAAATTTGAGTATTGACAGTAGTTTGAAGAAAAAAGTTCCCACCGAGAGTTAAAATTCGTACTTTGACGAAAGTTTGACCAAAAAATTCCCACCGAGAGTTAAATTTCGTATGTAGGCGATAGTTTGAAGAAAAAAATTCCAACCTAGTATTAAAATTCGTTTATTTACAATTGTTTAACAAAAAGATCTCAAACAATAGTTAAAATTTGAGTATTGACAGTAGTTTGAAGAAAAAAGTTCCCACCGAGAGTTAAAATTCGTACATTGACGGTAGCTTGACCAAAAAATTCCCACCGAGAGTTAAATTTCGTATATAGGCGATAGTTTGAAGAAAAAAATTCCAACCTAGTATGAAAATTTGTTTATTGACGATTGTTTGACAAAAAGATTTCAACCAATAGATAAAATCTGAATATTGACAGTAGTTTGAAGAAAAAAGTGCCCACCGAGAGTTAAAATTCGAACATTGATGGTAGCTTGACCAAAAAATTCCTGCCGAGAGTTAAATTTCGTATATGCGATAGTTTGAAGAAAAAAATTCCAACCTAGTATTAAAATTCGTTTATTTGCAATTGTTTAACAAAAAGATCTCAAACAATAGTTAAGATTTGAGTATTGACAGTAGTTTGAAGAAAAAAGTTCCCACCGAGAGTCAAAATTCGTACATTGACGGTAGCTTGACCAAAAAATTCCCACCGAGAGTTGAATTTCGTATGTAGGCGATAATTTGATGAAAAAAGTTACAACCTAGTTTAAAAATTCGTTTACTGGCGAATGTTTAACAAAAAGATATCAACCAATAGATAAAATTTGAATATTGACAGTAGTTTGAAGAAAAAAGTACCCACCGAGAGTTAAAATTCGTACATTGACGGTAGCTTGACCAAAAAATTCCCACCGAGAGTTAAATTTCGTATATAGGCGATAGTTTGAAGAAAAAAATTCCAACCTAGTATGAAAATTTGTTTATTGACGATTGTTTGACAAAAAGATTTCAACCAATAGATAAAATCTGAATATTGACAGTAGTTTGAAGAAAAAAGTGCCCACCGTGAGTTAAAATTCGTACTTTGACGAAAGTTTGACCAAAAAATTCCCACCGAGAGTTAAATTTCGTATGTAGGCGATAGTTTGAAGAAAAAAATTCCAACCTAGTATTAAAATTCGTTTATTTACAATTGTTTAACAAAAAGATCTCAAACAATAGTTAAAATTTGAGTATTGACAGTAGTTTGAAGAAAAAAGTTCCCACCGAGAGTTAAAATTCGTACATTGACGGTAGCTTGACCAAAAAATTCCCACCGAGAGTTAAATTTCGTATATAGGCGATAGTTTGAAGAAAAAAATTCCAACCTAGTATGAAAATTTGTTTATTGACGATTGTTTGACAAAAAGATTTCAACCAATAGATAAAATCTGAATATTGACAGTAGTTTGAAGAAAAAAGTGCCCACCGAGAGTTAAAATTCGAACATTGATGGTAGCTTGACCAAAAAATTCCTGCCGAGAGTTAAATTTCGTATATGCGATAGTTTGAAGAAAAAAATTCCAACCTAGTATTAAAATTCGTTTATTTGCAATTGTTTAACAAAAAGATCTCAAACAATAGTTAAGATTTGAGTATTGACAGTAGTTTGAAGAAAAAAGTTCCCACCGAGAGTCAAAATTCGTACATTGACGGTAGCTTGACCAAAAAATTCCCACCGAGAGTTGAATTTCGTATGTAGGCGATAATTTGATGAAAAAAGTTACAACCTAGTTTAAAAATTCGTTTACTGGCGAATGTTTAACAAAAAGATATCAACCAATAGATAAAATTTGAATATTGACAGTAGTTTGAAGAAAAAAGTACCCACCGAGAGTTAAAATTCGTACATTGACGGTAGCTTGACCAAAAAATTCCCACCGAGAGTTAAATTTCGTATATAGGCGATAGTTTGAAGAAAAAAATTCCAACCTAGTATGAAAATTTGTTTATTGACGATTGTTTGACAAAAAGATTTCAACCAATAGATAAAATCTGAATATTGACAGTAGTTTGAAGAAAAAAGTGCCCACCGTGAGTTAAAATTCGTACTTTGACGAAAGTTTGACCAAAAAATTCCCACCGAGAGTTAAATTTCGTATGTAGGCGATAGTTTGAAGAAAAAAATTCCAACCTAGTATTAAAATTCGTTTATTTACAATTGTTTAACAAAAAGATCTCAAACAATAGTTAAAATTTGAGTATTGACAGTAGTTTGAAGAAAAAAGTTGCCACCGAGAGTTAAAATTCGTACATTGACGGTAGCTTGACCAAAAAATTCCCACCGAGAGTTAAATTTCGTATATAGGCGATAGTTTGAAGAAAAAAATTCCAACCTAGTATGAAAATTTGTTTATTGACGATTGTTTGACATAAAGATTTCAACCAATAGATAAAATCTGAATATTGACAGTAGTTTGAAGAAAAAAGTGCCCACCGAGAGTTAAAATTCGAACATTGATGGTAGCTTGACCAAAAAATTCCTGCCGAGAGTTAAATTTCGTATATGCGATAGTTTGAAGAAAAAAATTCCAACCTAGTATTAAAATTCGTTTATTTGCAATTGTTTAACAAAAAGATCTCAAACAATAGTTAAAATTTGAGTATTGACAGTAGTTTGAAGAAAAAAGTTCCCACCGAGAGTTAAAATTCGTACTTTGACGAAAGTTTGACCAAAAAATTCCCACCGAGAGTTAAATTTCGTATGTAGGCGATAGTTTGAAGAAAAAAATTCCAACCTAGTATTAAAATTCGTTTATTTACAATTGTTTAACAAAAAGATCTCAAACAATAGTTAAAATTTGAGTATTGACAGTAGTTTGAAGAAAAAAGTTCCCACCGAGAGTTAAAATTCGTACATTGACGGTAGTTTGACCAAAAAATTCCCACCGAGAGTTAAATTTCGTATATAGGCGATAGTTTGAAGAAAAAAATTCCAACCTAGTATGAAAATTTGTTTATTGACGATTGTTTGACAAAAAGATTTCAACCAATAGATAAAATCTGAATATTGACAGTAGTTTGAAGAAAAAAGTGCCCACCGAGAGTTAAAATTCGAACATTGATGGTAGCTTGACCAAAAAATTCCTGCCGAGAGTTAAATTTCGTATATGCGATAGTTTGAAGAAAAAAATTCCAACCTAGTATTAAAATTCGTTTATTTGCAATTGTTTAACAAAAAGATCTCAAACAATAGTTAAGATTTGAGTATTGACAGTAGTTTGAAGAAAAAAGTTCCCACCGAGAGTCAAAATTCGTACATTGACGGTAGCTTGACCAAAAAATTCCCACCGAGAGTTGAATTTCGTATGTAGGCGATAATTTGATGAAAAAAGTTACAACCTAGTTTAAAAATTCGTTTACTGGCGAATGTTTAACAAAAAGATATCAACCAATAGATAAAATTTGAATATTGACAGTAGTTTGAAGAAAAAAGTACCCACCGAGAGTTAAAATTCGTACATTGACGGTAGCTTGACCAAAAAATTCCCACCGAGAGTTAAATTTCGTATATAGGCGATAGTTTGAAGAAAAAAATTCCAACCTAGTATGAAAATTTGTTTATTGACGATTGTTTGACAAAAAGATTTCAACCAATAGATAAAATCTGAATATTGACAGTAGTTTGAAGAAAAAAGTGCCCACCGAGAGTTAAAATTCGAACATTGATGGTAGCTTGACCAAAAAATTCCTGCCGAGATTTACATTTCGTATATGCGATAGTTTGAAGAAAAAAATTCCAACCTAGTATTAAAATTCGTTTATTTGCAATTGTTTAACAAAAAGATCTCAAACAATAGTTAAAATTTGAGTATTGACAGTAGTTTGAAGAAAAAAGTTCCCACCGAGAGTTAAAATTCGTACTTTGACGAAAGTTTGACCAAAAAATTCCCACCGAGAGTTAAATTTCGTATGTAGGCGATAGTTTGAAGAAAAAAATTCCAACCTAGTATTAAAATTCGTTTATTTACAATTGTTTAACAAAAAGATCTCAAACAATAGTTAAAATTTGAGTATTGACAGTAGTTTGAAGAAAAAAGTTCCCACCGAGAGTTAAAATTCGTACATTGACGGTAGCTTGACCAAAAAATTCCCACCGAGAGTTGAATTTCGTATGTAGGCGATAATTTGAAGAAAAAAGTTACAACCTAGTTTAAAAATTCGTTTATTGACGACTGTTTGACAAAAAGATATCAACCAATAGATAAAATTTGAATATTGACAGTAGCTTGAAGAAAAAAGTGCCCACCGTGAGTTAAAATTCGTACATTGACGGTAGCTTGACCCAAAAATTCCTACCGAGCGTTAAATTTCGTATATGCGGTAGTTTGAAGAAAAAAATTCCAACCTAGTATTAAAATTCGTTTATTTACAATTGTTTAACAAAAAGATCTCAACCAATATTTAAAATCTGAATATTGACAGTAGTTTGAAGAGAAAAGTGCCCACCGAGAGTTAAAATTCGTACATTGTCGGTAGTTTGACCAAAAAATTCCCACCGAGAGTTAAATTTCGTATATAGGCGATAGTTTGAAGGAAAAAATTCCAACCTAGTATTAAAATTCGTCTATTGACGATTGTTGACAAAAAGATTTCAACCAATAGTTAAAATATGAATATTGACAGTAGTTTGAAGAAAAAAGTGCCCACCGAGAGTTAAAATTCGAACATTGATGGTAGCTTGACCAAAAAATTCCTGCCGAGAGTTAAATTTCGTATATGCGATAGTTTGAAGAAAAAAATTCCAACCTAGTATTAAAATTCGTTTATTTGCAATTGTTTAACAAAAAGATCTCAAACAATAGTTAAGATTTGAGTATTGACAGTAGTTTGAAGAAAAAAGTTCCCACCGAGAGTCAAAATTCGTACATTGACGGTAGCTTGACCAAAAAATTCCCACCGAGAGTTGAATTTCGTATGTAGGCGATAATTTGATGAAAAAAGTTACAACCTAGTTTAAAAATTCGTTTACTGGCGAATGTTTAACAAAAAGATATCAACCAATAGATAAAATTTGAATATTGACAGTAGTTTGAAGAAAAAAGTACCCACCGAGAGTTAAAATTCGTACATTGACGGTAGCTTGACCAAAAAATTCCCACCGAGAGTTAAATTTCGTATATAGGCGATAGTTTGAAGAAAAAAATTCCAACCTAGTATGAAAATTTGTTTATTGACGATTGTTTGACAAAAAGATTTCAACCAATAGATAAAATCTGAATATTGACAGTAGTTTGAAGAAAAAAGTGCCCACCGTGAGTTAAAATTCGAACATTGATGGTAGCTTGACCAAAAAATTCCTGCCGAGATTTACATTTCGTATATGCGATAGTTTGAAGAAAAAAATTCCAACCTAGTATTAAAATTCGTTTATTTGCAATTGTTTAACAAAAAGATCTCAAACAATAGTTAAAATTTGAGTATTGACAGTAGTTTGAAGAAAAAAGTTCCCACCGAGAGTCAAAATTCGTACATTGACGGTAGCTTGACCAAAAAATTCCCACCGAGAGTTGAATTTCGTATGTAGGCGATAATTTGATGAAAAAAGTTACAACCTAGTTTAAAAATTCGTTTATTGACGAATGTTTAACAAAAAGATATCAACCAATAGATAAAATTTGAATATTGACAGTAGTTTGAAGAAAAAAGTGCCCACCGTGAGTTAAAATTCGAACATTGATGGTAGGTTGACCAAAAAATTCCTGCCGAGAGTTAAATTTCGTATATGCGATAGTTTGAAGAAAAAAATTCCAACCTAGTATTAAAATTCGTTTATTTGCAATTGTTTAACAAAAAGATCTCAAACAATAGTTAAAATTTGAGTATTGACAGTAGTTTGAAGAAAAAAGTTCCCACCGAGAGTTAAAATTCGTACTTTGACGAAAGTTTGACCAAAAAATTCCCACCGAGAGTTAAATTTCGTATGTAGGCGATAGTTTGAAGAAAAAAATTCCAACCTAGTATTAAAATTCGTTTATTTACAATTGTTTAACAAAAAGATCTCAACCAATATTTAAAATCTGAATATTGACAGTAGTTTGAAGAGAAAAGTGCCCACCGAGAGTTAAAATTCGTACATTGTCGGTAGTTTGACCAAAAAATTCCCACCGAGAGTTAAATTTCGTATATAGGCGATAGTTTGAAGGAAAAAATTCCAACCTAGTATTAAAATTCGTCTATTGACGATTGTTGACAAAAAGATTTCAACCAATAGTTAAAATATGAATATTGACAGTAGTTTGAAGAAAAAAGTGCCCACCGAGAGTTAAAATTCGAACATTGATGGTAGCTTGACCAAAAAATTCCTGCCGAGAGTTAAATTTCGTATATGCGATAGTTTGAAGAAAAAAATTCCAACCTAGTATTAAAATTCGTTTATTTGCAATTGTTTAACAAAAAGATCTCAAACAATAGTTAAGATTTGAGTATTGACAGTAGTTTGAAGAAAAAAGTTCCCACCGAGAGTCAAAATTCGTACATTGACGGTAGCTTGACCAAAAAATTCCCACCGAGAGTTGAATTTCGTATGTAGGCGATAATTTGATGAAAAAAGTTACAACCTAGTTTAAAAATTCGTTTACTGGCGAATGTTTAACAAAAAGATATCAACCAATAGATAAAATTTGAATATTGACAGTAGTTTGAAGAAAAAAGTACCCACCGAGAGTTAAAATTCGTACATTGACGGTAGCTTGACCAAAAAATTCCCACCGAGAGTTAAATTTCGTATATAGGCGATAGTTTGAAGAAAAAAATTCCAACCTAGTATGAAAATTTGTTTATTGACGATTGTTTGACAAAAAGATTTCAACCAATAGATAAAATCTGAATATTGACAGTAGTTTGAAGAAAAAAGTGCCCACCGTGAGTTAAAATTCGAACATTGATGGTAGCTTGACCAAAAAATTCCTGCCGAGATTTACATTTCGTATATGCGATAGTTTGAAGAAAAAAATTCCAACCTAGTATTAAAATTCGTTTATTTGCAATTGTTTAACAAAAAGATCTCAAACAATAGTTAAAATTTGAGTATTGACAGTAGTTTGAAGAAAAAAGTTCCCACCGAGAGTCAAAATTCGTACATTGACGGTAGCTTGACCAAAAAATTCCCACCGAGAGTTGAATTTCGTATGTAGGCGATAATTTGATGAAAAAAGTTACAACCTAGTTTAAAAATTCGTTTATTGACGAATGTTTAACAAAAAGATATCAACCAATAGATAAAATTTGAATATTGACAGTAGTTTGAAGAAAAAAGTGCCCACCGTGAGTTAAAATTCGAACATTGATGGTAGGTTGACCAAAAAATTCCTGCCGAGAGTTAAATTTCGTATATGCGATAGTTTGAAGAAAAAAATTCCAACCTAGTATTAAAATTCGTTTATTTGCAATTGTTTAACAAAAAGATCTCAAACAATAGTTAAAATTTGAGTATTGACAGTAGTTTGAAGAAAAAAGTTCCCACCGAGAGTTAAAATTCGTACTTTGACGAAAGTTTGACCAAAAAATTCCCACCGAGAGTTAAATTTCGTATGTAGGCGATAGTTTGAAGAAAAAAATTCCAACCTAGTATTAAAATTCGTTTATTTACAATTGTTTAACAAAAAGATCTCAAACAATAGTTAAAATTTGAGTATTGACAGTAGTTTGAAGAAAAAAGTTCCCACCGAGAGTTAAAATTCGTACATTGACGGTAGCTTGACCAAAAAATTCCCACCGAGAGTTGAATTTCGTATGTAGGCGATAATTTGAAGAAAAAAGTTACAACCTAGTTTAAAAATTCGTTTATTGACGACTGTTTGACAAAAAGATATCAACCAATAGATAAAATTTGAATATTGACAGTAGCTTGAAGAAAAAAGTGCCCACCGTGAGTTAAAATTCGTACATTGACGGTAGCTTGACCAAAAAATTCCTACCGAGCGTTAAATTTCGTATATGCGATAGTTTGAAGAAAAAAATTCCAACCTAGTATTAAAATTCGTTTATTTACAATTGTTTAACAAAAAGATCTCAACCAATATTTAAAATCTGAATATTGACAGTAGTTTGAAGAGAAAAGTGCCCACCGAGAGTTAAAATTCGTACATTGTCGGTAGTTTGACCAAAAAATTCCCACCGAGAGTTAAATTTCGTATATAGGCGATAGTTTGAAGGAAAAAATTCCAACCTAGTATTAAAATTCGTCTATTGACGATTGTTGACAAAAAGATTTCAACCAATAGTTAAAATATGAATATTGACAGTAGTTTGAAGAAAAAAGTGCCCACCGAGAGTTAAAATTCGAACATTGATGGTAGCTTGACCAAAAAATTCCTGCCGAGAGTTAAATTTCGTATATGCGATAGTTTGAAGAAAAAAATTCCAACCTAGTATTAAAATTCGTTTATTTGCAATTGTTTAACAAAAAGATCTCAAACAATAGTTAAGATTTGAGTATTGACAGTAGTTTGAAGAAAAAAGTTCCCACCGAGAGTCAAAATTCGTACATTGACGGTAGCTTGACCAAAAAATTCCCACCGAGAGTTGAATTTCGTATGTAGGCGATAATTTGATGAAAAAAGTTACAACCTAGTTTAAAAATTCGTTTACTGGCGAATGTTTAACAAAAAGATATCAACCAATAGATAAAATTTGAATATTGACAGTAGTTTGAAGAAAAAAGTACCCACCGAGAGTTAAAATTCGTACATTGACGGTAGCTTGACCAAAAAATTCCCACCGAGAGTTAAATTTCGTATATAGGCGATAGTTTGAAGAAAAAAATTCCAACCTAGTATGAAAATTTGTTTATTGACGATTGTTTGACAAAAAGATTTCAACCAATAGATAAAATCTGAATATTGACAGTAGTTTGAAGAAAAAAGTGCCCACCGTGAGTTAAAATTCGTACTTTGACGAAAGTTTGACCAAAAAATTCCCACCGAGAGTTAAATTTCGTATGTAGGCGATAGTTTGAAGAAAAAAATTCCAACCTAGTATTAAAATTCGTTTATTTACAATTGTTTAACAAAAAGATCTCAAACAATAGTTAAAATTTGAGTATTGACAGTAGTTTGAAGAAAAAAGTTCCCACCGAGAGTTAAAATTCGTACATTGACGGTAGCTTGACCAAAAAATTCCCACCGAGAGTTAAATTTCGTATATAGGCGATAGTTTGAAGAAAAAAATTCCAACCTAGTATGAAAATTTGTTTATTGACGATTGTTTGACAAAAAGATTTCAACCAATAGATAAAATCTGAATATTGACAGTAGTTTGAAGAAAAAAGTGCCCACCGAGAGTTAAAATTCGAACATTGATGGTAGCTTGACCAAAAAATTCCTGCCGAGAGTTAAATTTCGTATATGCGATAGTTTGAAGAAAAAAATTCCAACCTAGTATTAAAATTCGTTTATTTGCAATTGTTTAACAAAAAGATCTCAAACAATAGTTAAAATTTGAGTATTGACAGTAGTTTGAAGAAAAAAGTTCCCACCGAGAGTTAAAATTCGTACTTTGACGAAAGTTTGACCAAAAAATTCCCACCGAGAGTTAAATTTCGTATGTAGGCGATAGTTTGAAGAAAAAAATTCCAACCTAGTATTAAAATTCGTTTATTTACAATTGTTTAACAAAAAGATCTCAAACAATAGTTAAAATTTGAGTATTGACAGTAGTTTGAAGAAAAAAGTTCCCACCGAGAGTTAAAATTCGTACATTGACGGTAGCTTGACCAAAAAATTCCCACCGAGAGTTAAATTTCGTATATAGGCGATAGTTTGAAGAAAAAAATTCCAACCTAGTATGAAAATTTGTTTATTGACGATTGTTTGACAAAAAGATTTCAACCAATAGATAAAATCTGAATATTGACAGTAGTTTGAAGAAAAAAGTGCCCACCGAGAGTTAAAATTCGAACATTGATGGTAGCTTGACCAAAAAATTCCTGCCGAGAGTTAAATTTCGTATATGCGATAGTTTGAAGAAAAAAATTCCAACCTAGTATTAAAATTCGTTTATTTGCAATTGTTTAACAAAAAGATCTCAAACAATAGTTAAGATTTGAGTATTGACAGTAGTTTGAAGAAAAAAGTTCCCACCGAGAGTCAAAATTCGTACATTGACGGTAGCTTGACCAAAAAATTCCCACCGAGAGTTGAATTTCGTATGTAGGCGATAATTTGATGAAAAAAGTTACAACCTAGTTTAAAAATTCGTTTACTGGCGAATGTTTAACAAAAAGATATCAACCAATAGATAAAATTTGAATATTGACAGTAGTTTGAAGAAAAAAGTACCCACCGAGAGTTAAAATTCGTACATTGACGGTAGCTTGACCAAAAAATTCCCACCGAGAGTTAAATTTCGTATATAGGCGATAGTTTGAAGAAAAAAATTCCAACCTAGTATGAAAATTTGTTTATTGACGATTGTTTGACAAAAAGATTTCAACCAATAGATAAAATCTGAATATTGACAGTAGTTTGAAGAAAAAAGTGCCCACCGTGAGTTAAAATTCGAACATTGATGGTAGCTTGACCAAAAAATTCCTGCCGAGATTTACATTTCGTATATGCGATAGTTTGAAGAAAAAAATTCCAACCTAGTATTAAAATTCGTTTATTTGCAATTGTTTAACAAAAAGATCTCAAACAATAGTTAAAATTTGAGTATTGACAGTAGTTTGAAGAAAAAAGTTCCCACCGAGAGTCAAAATTCGTACATTGACGGTAGCTTGACCAAAAAATTCCCACCGAGAGTTGAATTTCGTATGTAGGCGATAATTTGATGAAAAAAGTTACAACCTAGTTTAAAAATTCGTTTATTGACGAATGTTTAACAAAAAGATATCAACCAATAGATAAAATTTGAATATTGACAGTAGTTTGAAGAAAAAAGTGCCCACCGTGAGTTAAAATTCGAACATTGATGGTAGGTTGACCAAAAAATTCCTGCCGAGAGTTAAATTTCGTATATGCGATAGTTTGAAGAAAAAAATTCCAACCTAGTATTAAAATTCGTTTATTTGCAATTGTTTAACAAAAAGATCTCAAACAATAGTTAAAATTTGAGTATTGACAGTAGTTTGAAGAAAAAAGTTCCCACCGAGAGTTAAAATTCGTACTTTGACGAAAGTTTGACCAAAAAATTCCCACCGAGAGTTAAATTTCGTATGTAGGCGATAGTTTGAAGAAAAAAATTCCAACCTAGTATTAAAATTCGTTTATTTACAATTGTTTAACAAAAAGATCTCAAACAATAGTTAAAATTTGAGTATTGACAGTAGTTTGAAGAAAAAAGTTCCCGCCGAGAGTTAAAATTCGTACATTGACGGTAGCTTGACCAAAAAATTCCCACCGAGAGTTGAATTTCGTATGTAGGCGATAATTTGAAGAAAAAAGTTACAACCTAGTTTAAAAATTCGTTTATTGACGACTGTTTGACAAAAAGATATCAACCAATAGATAAAATTTGAATATTGACAGTAGCTTGAAGAAAAAAGTGCCCACCGTGAGTTAAAATTCGTACATTGACGGTAGCTTGACCAAAAAATTCCTACCGAGCGTTAAATTTCGTATATGCGATAGTTTGAAGAAAAAAATTCCAACCTAGTATTAAAATTCGTTTATTTACAATTGTTTAACAAAAAGATCTCAACCAATATTTAAAATCTGAATATTGACAGTAGTTTGAAGAGAAAAGTGCCCACCGAGAGTTAAAATTCGTACATTGTCGGTAGTTTGACCAAAAAATTCCCACCGAGAGTTAAATTTCGTATATAGGCGATAGTTTGAAGGAAAAAATTCCAACCTAGTATTAAAATTCGTCTATTGACGATTGTTGACAAAAAGATTTCAACCAATAGTTAAAATATGAATATTGACAGTAGTTTGAAGAAAAAAGTGCCCACCGAGAGTTAAAATTCGAACATTGATGGTAGCTTGACCAAAAAATTCCTGCCGAGAGTTAAATTTCGTATATGCGATAGTTTGAAGAAAAAAATTCCAACCTAGTATTAAAATTCGTTTATTTGCAATTGTTTAACAAAAAGATCTCAAACAATAGTTAAGATTTGAGTATTGACAGTAGTTTGAAGAAAAAAGTTCCCACCGAGAGTCAAAATTCGTACATTGACGGTAGCTTGACCAAAAAATTCCCACCGAGAGTTGAATTTCGTATGTAGGCGATAATTTGATGAAAAAAGTTACAACCTAGTTTAAAAATTCGTTTATTGACGACTGTTTGACAAAAAGATATCAACCAATAGATAAAATTTGAATATTGACAGTAGTTTGAAGAAAAAAGTGCCCACCGTGAGTTAAAATTCGAACATTGATGGTAGCTTGACCAAAAAATTCCTGCCGAGAGTTAAATTTCGTATATGCGATAGCTTGAAGAAAAAAATTCCAACCTAGTATTAAAATTCGTTTATTTGCAATTGTTTAACAAAAAGATCTCAAACAATAGTTAAAATTTGAGTATTGACAGTAGTTTGAAGAAAAAAGTTCCCACCGAGAGTTAAAATTCGAACATTGATGGTAGGTTGACCAAAAAATTCCCACCGAGAGATAAATTTCGTATGTAGGCGATAGTTTGAAGAAAAAAATTCCAACCTAGTATTAAAATTCGTTTATTTGCAATTGTTTAACAAAAAGATCTCAAACAATAGTTAAAATTTGAGTATTGACAGTAGTTTGAAGAAAAAAGTTCCCACCGAGAGTTAAAATTCGTACTTTGACGAAAGTTTGACCAAAAAATTCCCACCGAGAGTTAAATTTCGTATGTAGGCGATAGTTTGAAGAAAAAAATTCCAACCTAGTATTAAAATTCGTTTATTTACAATTGTTTAACAAAAAGATCTCAAACAATAGTTAAAATTTGAGTATTGACAGTAGTTTGAAGAAAAAAGTTCCCACCGAGAGTTAAAATTCGTACATTGACGGTAGCTTGACCAAAAAATTCCCACCGAGAGTTGAATTTCGTATGTAGGCGATAATTTGAAGAAAAAAGTTACAACCTAGTTTAAAAATTCGTTTATTGACGACTGTTTGACAAAAAGATATCAACCAATAGATAAAATTTGAATATTGACAGTAGCTTGAAGAAAAAAGTGCCCACCGTGAGTTAAAATTCGTACATTGACGGTAGCTTGACCAAAAAATTCCTACCGAGCGTTAAATTTCGTATATGCGATAGTTTGAAGAAAAAAATTCCAACCTAGTATTAAAATTCGTTTATTTACAATTGTTTAACAAAAAGATCTCAACCAATATTTAAAATCTGAATATTGACAGTAGTTTGAAGAGAAAAGTGCCCACCGAGAGTTAAAATTCGTACATTGTCGGTAGTTTGACCAAAAAATTCCCACCGAGAGTTAAATTTCGTATATAGGCGATAGTTTGAAGGAAAAAATTCCAACCTAGTATTAAAATTCGTCTATTGACGATTGTTGACAAAAAGATTTCAACCAATAGTTAAAATATGAATATTGACAGTAGTTTGAAGAAAAAAGTGCCCACCGAGAGTTAAAATTCGAACATTGATGGTAGCTTGACCAAAAAATTCCTGCCGAGAGTTAAATTTCGTATATGCGATAGTTTGAAGAAAAAAATTCCAACCTAGTATTAAAATTCGTTTATTTGCAATTGTTTAACAAAAAGATCTCAAACAATAGTTAAGATTTGAGTATTGACAGTAGTTTGAAGAAAAAAGTTCCCACCGAGAGTCAAAATTCGTACATTGACGGTAGCTTGACCAAAAAATTCCCACCGAGAGTTGAATTTCGTATGTAGGCGATAATTTGATGAAAAAAGTTACAACCTAGTTTAAAAATTCGTTTACTGGCGAATGTTTAACAAAAAGATATCAACCAATAGATAAAATTTGAATATTGACAGTAGTTTGAAGAAAAAAGTACCCACCGAGAGTTAAAATTCGTACATTGACGGTAGCTTGACCAAAAAATTCCCACCGAGAGTTAAATTTCGTATATAGGCGATAGTTTGAAGAAAAAAATTCCAACCTAGTATGAAAATTTGTTTATTGACGATTGTTTGACAAAAAGATTTCAACCAATAGATAAAATCTGAATATTGACAGTAGTTTGAAGAAAAAAGTGCCCACCGAGAGTTAAAATTCGAACATTGATGGTAGCTTGACCAAAAAATTCCTGCCGAGAGTTAAATTTCGTATATGCGATAGTTTGAAGAAAAAAATTCCAACCTAGTATTAAAATTCGTTTATTTGCAATTGTTTAACAAAAAGATCTCAAACAATAGTTAAAATTTGAGTATTGACAGTAGTTTGAAGAAAAAAGTTCCCACCGAGAGTTAAAATTCGTACTTTGACGAAAGTTTGACCAAAAAATTCCCACCGAGAGTTAAATTTCGTATGTAGGCGATAGTTTGAAGAAAAAAATTCCAACCTAGTATTAAAATTCGTTTATTTACAATTGTTTAACAAAAAGATCTCAAACAATAGTTAAAATTTGAGTATTGACAGTAGTTTGAAGAAAAAAGTTCCCACCGAGAGTTAAAATTCGTACATTGACGGTAGCTTGACCAAAAAATTCCCACCGAGAGTTAAATTTCGTATATAGGCGATAGTTTGAAGAAAAAAATTCCAACCTAGTATGAAAATTTGTTTATTGACGATTGTTTGACAAAAAGATTTCAACCAATAGATAAAATCTGAATATTGACAGTAGTTTGAAGAAAAAAGTGCCCACCGAGAGTTAAAATTCGAACATTGATGGTAGCTTGACCAAAAAATTCCTGCCGAGAGTTAAATTTCGTATATGCGATAGTTTGAAGAAAAAAATTCCAACCTAGTATTAAAATTCGTTTATTTGCAATTGTTTAACAAAAAGATCTCAAACAATAGTTAAGATTTGAGTATTGACAGTAGTTTGAAGAAAAAAGTTCCCACCGAGAGTCAAAATTCGTACATTGACGGTAGCTTGACCAAAAAATTCCCACCGAGAGTTGAATTTCGTATGTAGGCGATAATTTGATGAAAAAAGTTACAACCTAGTTTAAAAATTCGTTTACTGGCGAATGTTTAACAAAAAGATATCAACCAATAGATAAAATTTGAATATTGACAGTAGTTTGAAGAAAAAAGTACCCACCGAGAGTTAAAATTCGTACATTGACGGTAGCTTGACCAAAAAATTCCCACCGAGAGTTAAATTTCGTATATAGGCGATAGTTTGAAGAAAAAAATTCCAACCTAGTATGAAAATTTGTTTATTGACGATTGTTTGACAAAAAGATTTCAACCAATAGATAAAATCTGAATATTGACAGTAGTTTGAAGAAAAAAGTGCCCACCGTGAGTTAAAATTCGTACTTTGACGAAAGTTTGACCAAAAAATTCCCACCGAGAGTTAAATTTCGTATGTAGGCGATAGTTTGAAGAAAAAAATTCCAACCTAGTATTAAAATTCGTTTATTTACAATTGTTTAACAAAAAGATCTCAAACAATAGTTAAAATTTGAGTATTGACAGTAGTTTGAAGAAAAAAGTTCCCACCGAGAGTTAAAATTCGTACATTGACGGTAGCTTGACCAAAAAATTCCCACCGAGAGTTAAATTTCGTATATAGGCGATAGTTTGAAGAAAAAAATTCCAACCTAGTATGAAAATTTGTTTATTGACGATTGTTTGACAAAAAGATTTCAACCAATAGATAAAATCTGAATATTGACAGTAGTTTGAAGAAAAAAGTGCCCACCGAGAGTTAAAATTCGAACATTGATGGTAGCTTGACCAAAAAATTCCTGCCGAGAGTTAAATTTCGTATATGCGATAGTTTGAAGAAAAAAATTCCAACCTAGTATTAAAATTCGTTTATTTGCAATTGTTTAACAAAAAGATCTCAAACAATAGTTAAAATTTGAGTATTGACAGTAGTTTGAAGAAAAAAGTTCCCACCGAGAGTTAAAATTCGAACATTGATGGTAGGTTGACCAAAAAATTCCCACCGAGAGATAAATTTCGTATGTAGGCGATAGTTTGAAGAAAAAAATTCCAACCTAGTATTAAAATTCGTTTATTTGCAATTGTTTAACAAAAAGATCTCAAACAATAGTTAAAATTTGAGTATTGACAGTAGTTTGAAGAAAAAAGTTCCCACCGAGAGTTAAAATTCGTACTTTGACGAAAGTTTGACCAAAAAATTCCCACCGAGAGTTAAATTTCGTATGTAGGCGATAGTTTGAAGAAAAAAATTCCAACCTAGTATTAAAATTCGTTTATTTACAATTGTTTAACAAAAAGATCTCAAACAATAGTTAAAATTTGAGTATTGACAGTAGTTTGAAGAAAAAAGTTCCCACCGAGAGTTAAAATTCGTACATTGACGGTAGCTTGACCAAAAAATTCCCACCGAGAGTTGAATTTCGTATGTAGGCGATAATTTGAAGAAAAAAGTTACAACCTAGTTTAAAAATTCGTTTATTGACGACTGTTTGACAAAAAGATATCAACCAATAGATAAAATTTGAATATTGACAGTAGCTTGAAGAAAAAAGTGCCCACCGTGAGTTAAAATTCGTACATTGACGGTAGCTTGACCAAAAAATTCCTACCGAGCGTTAAATTTCGTATATGCGATAGTTTGAAGAAAAAAATTCCAACCTAGTATTAAAATTCGTTTATTTACAATTGTTTAACAAAAAGATCTCAACCAATATTTAAAATCTGAATATTGACAGTAGTTTGAAGAGAAAAGTGCCCACCGAGAGTTAAAATTCGTACATTGTCGGTAGTTTGACCAAAAAATTCCCACCGAGAGTTAAATTTCGTATATAGGCGATAGTTTGAAGGAAAAAATTCCAACCTAGTATTAAAATTCGTCTATTGACGATTGTTGACAAAAAGATTTCAACCAATAGTTAAAATATGAATATTGACAGTAGTTTGAAGAAAAAAGTGCCCACCGAGAGTTAAAATTCGAACATTGATGGTAGCTTGACCAAAAAATTCCTGCCGAGAGTTAAATTTCGTATATGCGATAGTTTGAAGAAAAAAATTCCAACCTAGTATTAAAATTCGTTTATTTGCAATTGTTTAACAAAAAGATCTCAAACAATAGTTAAGATTTGAGTATTGACAGTAGTTTGAAGAAAAAAGTTCCCACCGAGAGTCAAAATTCGTACATTGACGGTAGCTTGACCAAAAAATTCCCACCGAGAGTTGAATTTCGTATGTAGGCGATAATTTGATGAAAAAAGTTACAACCTAGTTTAAAAATTCGTTTACTGGCGAATGTTTAACAAAAAGATATCAACCAATAGATAAAATTTGAATATTGACAGTAGTTTGAAGAAAAAAGTACCCACCGAGAGTTAAAATTCGTACATTGACGGTAGCTTGACCAAAAAATTCCCACCGAGAGTTAAATTTCGTATATAGGCGATAGTTTGAAGAAAAAAATTCCAACCTAGTATGAAAATTTGTTTATTGACGATTGTTTGACAAAAAGATTTCAACCAATAGATAAAATCTGAATATTGACAGTAGTTTGAAGAAAAAAGTGCCCACCGAGAGTTAAAATTCGAACATTGATGGTAGCTTGACCAAAAAATTCCTGCCGAGAGTTAAATTTCGTATATGCGATAGTTTGAAGAAAAAAATTCCAACCTAGTATTAAAATTCGTTTATTTGCAATTGTTTAACAAAAAGATCTCAAACAATAGTTAAAATTTGAGTATTGACAGTAGTTTGAAGAAAAAAGTTCCCACCGAGAGTTAAAATTCGTACTTTGACGAAAGTTTGACCAAAAAATTCCCACCGAGAGTTAAATTTCGTATGTAGGCGATAGTTTGAAGAAAAAAATTCCAACCTAGTATTAAAATTCGTTTATTTACAATTGTTTAACAAAAAGATCTCAAACAATAGTTAAAATTTGAGTATTGACAGTAGTTTGAAGAAAAAAGTTCCCACCGAGAGTTAAAATTCGTACATTGACGGTAGCTTGACCAAAAAATTCCCACCGAGAGTTAAATTTCGTATATAGGCGATAGTTTGAAGAAAAAAATTCCAACCTAGTATGAAAATTTGTTTATTGACGATTGTTTGACAAAAAGATTTCAACCAATAGATAAAATCTGAATATTGACAGTAGTTTGAAGAAAAAAGTGCCCACCGAGAGTTAAAATTCGAACATTGATGGTAGCTTGACCAAAAAATTCCTGCCGAGAGTTAAATTTCGTATATGCGATAGTTTGAAGAAAAAAATTCCAACCTAGTATTAAAATTCGTTTATTTGCAATTGTTTAACAAAAAGATCTCAAACAATAGTTAAGATTTGAGTATTGACAGTAGTTTGAAGAAAAAAGTTCCCACCGAGAGTCAAAATTCGTACATTGACGGTAGCTTGACCAAAAAATTCCCACCGAGAGTTGAATTTCGTATGTAGGCGATAATTTGATGAAAAAAGTTACAACCTAGTTTAAAAATTCGTTTACTGGCGAATGTTTAACAAAAAGATATCAACCAATAGATAAAATTTGAATATTGACAGTAGTTTGAAGAAAAAAGTACCCACCGAGAGTTAAAATTCGTACATTGACGGTAGCTTGACCAAAAAATTCCCACCGAGAGTTAAATTTCGTATATAGGCGATAGTTTGAAGAAAAAAATTCCAACCTAGTATGAAAATTTGTTTATTGACGATTGTTTGACAAAAAGATTTCAACCAATAGATAAAATCTGAATATTGACAGTAGTTTGAAGAAAAAAGTGCCCACCGTGAGTTAAAATTCGTACTTTGACGAAAGTTTGACCAAAAAATTCCCACCGAGAGTTAAATTTCGTATGTAGGCGATAGTTTGAAGAAAAAAATTCCAACCTAGTATTAAAATTCGTTTATTTACAATTGTTTAACAAAAAGATCTCAAACAATAGTTAAAATTTGAGTATTGACAGTAGTTTGAAGAAAAAAGTTCCCACCGAGAGTTAAAATTCGTACATTGACGGTAGCTTGACCAAAAAATTCCCACCGAGAGTTAAATTTCGTATATAGGCGATAGTTTGAAGAAAAAAATTCCAACCTAGTATGAAAATTTGTTTATTGACGATTGTTTGACAAAAAGATTTCAACCAATAGATAAAATCTGAATATTGACAGTAGTTTGAAGAAAAAAGTGCCCACCGAGAGTTAAAATTCGAACATTGATGGTAGCTTGACCAAAAAATTCCTGCCGAGAGTTAAATTTCGTATATGCGATAGTTTGAAGAAAAAAATTCCAACCTAGTATTAAAATTCGTTTATTTGCAATTGTTTAACAAAAAGATCTCAAACAATAGTTAAAATTTGAGTATTGACAGTAGTTTGAAGAAAAAAGTTCCCACCGAGAGTTAAAATTCGTACTTTGACGAAAGTTTGACCAAAAAATTCCCACCGAGAGTTAAATTTCGTATGTAGGCGATAGTTTGAAGAAAAAAATTCCAACCTAGTATTAAAATTCGTTTATTTACAATTGTTTAACAAAAAGATCTCAAACAATAGTTAAAATTTGAGTATTGACAGTAGTTTGAAGAAAAAAGTTCCCACCGAGAGTTAAAATTCGTACATTGACGGTAGCTTGACCAAAAAATTCCCACCGAGAGTTAAATTTCGTATATAGGCGATAGTTTGAAGAAAAAAATTCCAACCTAGTATGAAAATTTGTTTATTGACGATTGTTTGACAAAAAGATTTCAACCAATAGATAAAATCTGAATATTGACAGTAGTTTGAAGAAAAAAGTGCCCACCGAGAGTTAAAATTCGAACATTGATGGTAGCTTGACCAAAAAATTCCTGCCGAGAGTTAAATTTCGTATATGCGATAGTTTGAAGAAAAAAATTCCAACCTAGTATTAAAATTCGTTTATTTGCAATTGTTTAACAAAAAGATCTCAAACAATAGTTAAGATTTGAGTATTGACAGTAGTTTGAAGAAAAAAGTTCCCACCGAGAGTCAAAATTCGTACATTGACGGTAGCTTGACCAAAAAATTCCCACCGAGAGTTGAATTTCGTATGTAGGCGATAATTTGATGAAAAAAGTTACAACCTAGTTTAAAAATTCGTTTACTGGCGAATGTTTAACAAAAAGATATCAACCAATAGATAAAATTTGAATATTGACAGTAGTTTGAAGAAAAAAGTACCCACCGAGAGTTAAAATTCGTACATTGACGGTAGCTTGACCAGAAAATTCCCACCGAGAGTTAAATTTCGTATATAGGCGATAGTTTGAAGAAAAAAATTCCAACCTAGTATGAAAATTTGTTTATTGACGATTGTTTGACAAAAAGATTTCAACCAATAGATAAAATCTGAATATTGACAGTAGTTTGAAGAAAAAAGTGCCCACCGAGAGTTAAAATTCGAACATTGATGGTAGCTTGACCAAAAAATTCCTGCCGAGATTTACATTTCGTATATGCGATAGTTTGAAGAAAAAAATTCCAACCTAGTATTAAAATTCGTTTATTTGCAATTGTTTAACAAAAAGATCTCAAACAATAGTTAAAATTTGAGTATTGACAGTAGTTTGAAGAAAAAAGTTCCCACCGAGAGTCAAAATTCGTACATTGACGGTAGCTTGACCAAAAAATTCCCACCGAGAGTTGAATTTCGTATGTAGGCGATAATTTGATGAAAAAAGTTACAACCTAGTTTAAAAATTCGTTTATTGACGAATGTTTAACAAAAAGATATCAACCAATAGATAAAATTTGAATATTGACAGTAGTTTGAAGAAAAAAGTGCCCACCGTGAGTTAAAATTCGAACATTGATGGTAGGTTGACCAAAAAATTCCTGCCGAGAGTTAAATTTCGTATATGCGATAGTTTGAAGAAAAAAATTCCAACCTAGTATTAAAATTCGTTTATTTGCAATTGTTTAACAAAAAGATCTCAAACAATAGTTAAAATTTGAGTATTGACAGTAGTTTGAAGAAAAAAGTTCCCACCGAGAGTTAAAATTCGTACTTTGACGAAAGTTTGACCAAAAAATTCCCACCGAGAGTTAAATTTCGTATGTAGGCGATAGTTTGAAGAAAAAAATTCCAACCTAGTATTAAAATTCGTTTATTTACAATTGTTTAACAAAAAGATCTCAAACAATAGTTAAAATTTGAGTATTGACAGTAGTTTGAAGAAAAAAGTTCCCACCGAGAGTTAAAATTCGTACATTGACGGTAGCTTGACCAAAAAATTCCCACCGAGAGTTGAATTTCGTATGTAGGCGATAATTTGAAGAAAAAAGTTACAACCTAGTTTAAAAATTCGTTTATTGACGACTGTTTGACAAAAAGATATCAACCAATAGATAAAATTTGAATATTGACAGTAGCTTGAAGAAAAAAGTGCCCACCGTGAGTTAAAATTCGTACATTGACGGTAGCTTGACCAAAAAATTCCTACCGAGCGTTAAATTTCGTATATGCGATAGTTTGAAGAAAAAAATTCCAACCTAGTATTAAAATTCGTTTATTTACAATTGTTTAACAAAAAGATCTCAACCAATATTTAAAATCTGAATATTGACAGTAGTTTGAAGAGAAAAGTGCCCACCGAGAGTTAAAATTCGTACATTGTCGGTAGTTTGACCAAAAAATTCCCACCGAGAGTTAAATTTCGTATATAGGCGATAGTTTGAAGGAAAAAATTCCAACCTAGTATTAAAATTCGTCTATTGACGATTGTTGACAAAAAGATTTCAACCAATAGTTAAAATATGAATATTGACAGTAGTTTGAAGAAAAAAGTGCCCACCGAAAGTTAAAATTTGAACATTGATGGTAGCTTGACCAAAAAATTCCCACCGAGAGTTGAATTTCGTATGTAGGCGATAATTTGATGAAAAAAGTTACAACCTAGTTTAAAAATTCGTTTATTGACGATTGTTTGACAAAAAGATTTCAACCAATAGTTAAAATTTGAATATAAACAGTGGTCTGAAGAAAAAAGTGCCCACCGAGAGTTAAAATTCGTATATAGGCGATAGTTTGAAGAAAAAAATTCCAACCTAGTATTAAAATTCGTTTACTGACGATTGTTTGACATAAAGACTTCAACCACTAGTTAAAATTTGAATATTGTCATTAGTTTGAAGAAGAAAGAGCCCATCGAAAGTTAAAATTCGTACATTGAAGGTAGCTTGACCAAAAAATTCCTACCGACAATTAAATTTCGTATATGCGATAATTTGAAGAAAAAAATTCCAACCTAGTATAAAAATTCGATTATTGACGACTGTTTGACAAAAAGATTTCAACCAATAGATAAAATCTGAATATTGACAGTTGTTTGAAGAAAAAAGTGCCCACCGAGAGTTAAAATTCGTACATTGACGATAGTTTGACCAAAAAATTCCCACCGAGAGTTAAATTTCGTATGTAGGCGATAGTTTGAAGAAAAAAAATTACCACCTAGTATAAAAATTCGTGTACTGACGATTGTTTGACAAAAAGATTTCAACCAATAGTTAAAATCTGAATATTGACAGTAGTTTGAAGAAAAAAGTCCCCACCGAGAGTTAAATTTCGTATATAGGCGATAGTTTGAAGAAAAAAATTCCAACCTAGTATTAAAATTCGTGTACTGACAATTGTTTGACAAAAAGATTTCAACCAATAGTTAAAATCTGAATATTGACAGTAGTTTGAAGAGAAAAGCGCCAACCGAGAGTTAAAATTCGTACATTGACGATAGTTTGACCAAAAAATTCCCACCGAGAGATAAATTTCGTATGTAGGCGATAGTTTGAAGAAAAAAATTACAACCTAGAATAAAAATTCGTTTATTGACGACTGTTTGACAAAAAGATTGCAACCAATAGTTAAAATCTGAATATTGACAGCAGTTTGAAGAGAAAAGTGCCCACCGAGAGTTAAAATTCGTACATTGACGGTAGTTTGACCAAAAAATTCCCACCGAGAGTTGAATTTCGTATGTAGGCGATAATTTGATGAAAAAAGTTACAACCTAGTTTAAAAATTCGTTTATTGACGAATGTTTGACAAAAAAATATCAACCAATAGATAAAATTTGAATATTGACAGTAGTCTAAAGAAAAAAGTGCCCACCGAGAGTTAAAATTCGTATATAGGCGATAGTTTGAAGAAAAAAATTCCAACCTAGTATTAAAATTCGTTTATTTACAATTGTTTAACAAAAAGATCTCAAACAATAGTTAAAATCTGAGTATTATAGTTGTTTGAAGAAAAAAGTGCCCACCGAGAGTTAAAATTCGTACATTGACGATAGTTTGACCAAAAAATTCCCACCGAGAGTTAAATTTCGTATGTAGGCGATAGTTTGAAGAAAAAAATTCCAACCTAGTATTAAAATTCGTTTATTTACAATTGTTTTACAAAAAGATCTCAAACAATAGTTAAAATTTGAGTATTGACAGTAGTTTGAAGAAAAAAGTTCCCACCGAGAGTTAAAATTCGTACATTGACGGTAGCTTGACCAAAAAATTCCCACCGAGAGTTAAATTTCGTATATAGGCGATAGTTTGAAGAAAAAAACTCCAATCTAGTATTAAAATTCGTTTATTGACGATTGTTTGGCATAAAGATTTCAACCAATAGTTAAAATTAGAATATAAACAGTGGTCTGAAGAAAAAAGTGCCCACCGAGAGTTAAAATTCGTATATAGGCGATAGTTTGAAGAAAAAAATTCCAACCTAGTATTAAAATTCGTTTACTGACGATTGTTTGACATAAAGACTTCAACCACTAGTTAAAATTTGAATATTGTCATTAGTTTGAAGAAGAAAGAGCCCATCGAAAGTTAAAATTCGTACATTGAAGGTAGCTTGACCAAAAAATTCCTACCGACAGTTAAATTTCGTATATGCGATAATTTGAAGAAAAAAATTCCAACCTAGTATAAAAATTCGATTATTGACGACTGTTTGACAAAAAGATTTCAACCAATAGATAAAATCTGAATATTGACAGTTGTTTGAAGAAAAAAGTGCCCACCGAGAGTTAAAATTCGTACATTGACGATAGTTTGACCAAAAAATTCCTGCCGAGAGTTAAATTTCGTATATGTGATAGTTTGAAGAAAAAAATTCCAACCTAGTATTAAAATTCGTTTATTTGCAATTGTTTCACAAAAAGATCTCAAACAATAGTTAAAATTTGAGTATTGACAGTAGTTTGAAGAAAAAAGTTCCCACCGAGAGTCAAAATTCGTACATTGACGGTAGTTTGACCAAAAAATTCCCACCGAGAGTTGAATTTCGTATGTAGGCGATAATTTGATGAAAAAAGTTACAACCTAGTTTAAAAATTCGTTTATTGACGAATGTTTGACAAAAAGATATCAACCAATAGATAAAATTTGAATATTGACAGTAGTTTGAAGAAAAAAGTGCCCACCGAGGGTTAAAATTCGTACATTGACGGTAGCTTGACCAAAAAATTCCTACCGAGCGTTAAATTTCGTATATGCGATAGTTTGAAGAAAAAAATTCCAACCTAGTGTTAAAATTCGTTTATTTACAATTGTTTAACAAAAAGATCTCAACCAATATTTAAAATCTGAATATTGACAGTAGTTTGAAGAGAAAAGTGCCCACCGAGAGTTAAAATTCGTACATTGTCGGTAGTTTGACCAAAAAATTCCCACCGAGAGTTGAATTTCGTATGTAGGCGATAATTTGATGAAAAAAGTTACAACCTAGTTTAAAAATTCGTTTATTGACGACTGTTTGACAAAAAGATATCAACCAATAGATAAAATTTGAATATTGACAGTAGTTTGAAGAAAAAAGTGCCCACCGTGAGTTAAAATTCGAACATTGATGGTAGCTTGACCAAAAAATTCCTGCCGAGAGTTAAATTTGGTATATGCGATAGTTTGAAGAAAAAAATTCCAACCTAGTATTAAAATTCGTTTATTTGCAATTGTTTAACAAAAAGATCTCAAACAATAGTTAAAATTTGAGTATTGACAGTAGTTTGAAGAAAAAAGTTCCCACCGAGAGTCAAAATTCGTACATTGACGGTAGTTTGACCAAAAAATTCCCACCGAGAGTTGAATTTCGTATGTAGGCGATAATTTGATGAAAAAAGTTACAACCTAGTTTAAAAATTCGTTTATTGACGATTGTTTGACAAAAAGATTTCAACCAATAGATAAAATCTGAATACTGACAGTAGTTTGAAGAAAAAAGTGCCCACCGAGAGTTAAAATTCGAACATTGATGGTAGGTTGAACAAAAAATTCCCACCGAGAGATAAATTTCGTATGTAGGCGATAGTTTGAAGAAAAAAAATACAACCTAGTATTAAAATTCGTTTATTTGCAATTGTTTAACAAGAAGATCTCAAACAATAGTTAAAATTTGAGTATTGACAGTAGTTTGAAGAAAAAAGTTCCCACCGAGAGTCAAAATTCGTACATTGACGGTAGTTTGACCAAAAAATTCCCACCGAGAGTTGAATTTCGTATGTAGGCGATAATTTGATGAAAAAAGTTACAACCTAGTTTAAAAATTCGTTTATTGACGACTGTTTGACAAAAAGATATCAACCAATAGATAAAATTTGAATATTGACAGTAGTTTGAAGAAAAAAGTGCCCACCGTGAGTTAAAATTCGAACATTGATGGTAGCTTGACCAAAAAATTCCTGCCGAGAGTTAAATTTCGTATATGCGATAGCTTGAAGAAAAAAATTCCAACCTAGTATTAAAATTCGTTTATTTGCAATTGTTTAACAAAAAGATCTCAAACAATAGTTAAAATTTGAGTATTGACAGTAGTTTGAAGAAAAAAGTGCCCACCGAGAGTTAAAATTCGAACATTGATGGTAGGTTGACCAAAAAATTCCCACCGAGAGATAAATTTCGTATGTAGGCGATAGTTTGAAGAAAAAAATTACAACCTAGTATTAAAATTCGTTTATTTGCAATTGTTTAACAAAAAGATCTCAAACAATAGTTAAAATTTGAGTATTGACAGTAGTTTGAAGAAAAAAGTTCCCACCGAGAGTCAAAATTCGTACATTGACGGTAGTTTGACCAAAAAATTCCCACCGAGAGTTGAATTTCGTATGTAGGCGATAATTTGATGAAAAAAGTTACAACCTAGTTTAAAAATTCGTTTATTGACGACTGTTTGACAAAAAGATATCAACCAATAGATAAAATTTGAATATTGACAGTAGTTTGAAGAAAAAAGTGCCCACCGTGAGTTAAAATTCGAACATTGATGGTAGCTTGACCAAAAAATTCCTGCCGAGAGTTAAATTTCGTATATGCGATAGCTTGAAGAAAAAAATTCCAACCTAGTATTAAAATTCGTTTATTTGCAATTGTTTAACAAAAAGATCTCAAACAATAGTTAAAATTTGAGTATTGACAGTAGTTTGAAGAAAAAAGTGCCCACCGAGAGTTAAAATTCGAACATTGATGGTAGGTTGACCAAAAAATTCCCACCGAGAGATAAATTTCGTATGTAGGCGATAGTTTGAAGAAAAAAATTACAACCTAGTATTAAAATTCGTTTATTTGCAATTGTTTAACAAAAAGATCTCAAACAATAGTTAAAATTTGAGTATTGACAGTAGTTTGAAGAAAAAAGTTCCCACCGAGAGTCAAAATTCGTACATTGACGGTAGTTTGACCAAAAAATTCCCACCGAGAGTTGAATTTCGTATGTAGGCGATAATTTGATGAAAAAAGTTACAACCTAGTTTAAAAATTCGTTTATTGACGATTGTTTGACAAAAAGATTTCAACCAATAGATAAAATCTGAATACTGACAGTAGTTTGAAGAAAAAAGTGCCCACCGAGTGTTAAAATTCGAACATTGATGGTAGGTTGACCAAAAAATTCCCACCGAGAGATAAATTTCGTATGTAGGCGATAGTTTGAAGAAAAAAATTACAACCTAGTATTAAAATTCGTTTATTTGCAATTGTTTAACAAAAAGATCTCAAACAATAGTTAAAATTTGAGTATTGACAGTAGTTTGAAGAAAAAAGTTCCCACCGAGAGTCAAAATTCGTACATTGACGGTAGTTTGACCAAAAAATTCCCACCGAGAGTTGAATTTCGTATGTAGGCGATAATTTGATGAAAAAAGTTCCAACCTAGTTTAAAAATTCGTTTATTGACGATTGTTTGACAAAAAGATTTCAACCAATAGATAAAATCTGAATACTGACAGTAGTTTGAAGAAAAAAGTGCCCACCGAGAGTTAAAATTCGAACATTGATGGTAGGTTGAACAAAAAATTCCCACCGAGAGATAAATTTCGTATGTAGGCGATAGTTTGAAGAAAAAAATTACAACCTAGTATTAAAATTCGTTTATTTGCAATTGTTTAACAAGAAGATCTCAAACAATAGTTAAAATTTGAGTATTGACAGTAGTTTGAAGAAAAAAGTTCCCACCGAGAGTCAAAATTCGTACATTGACGGTAGTTTGACCAAAAAATTCCCTCCGAGAGTTGAATTTCGTATGTAGGCGATAATTTGATGAAAAAAGTTACAACCTAGTTTAAAAATTCGTTTATTGACGACTGTTTGACAAAAAGATATCAACCAATAGAAAAAATTTGAATATTGACAGTAGTTTGAAGAAAAAAGTGCCCACCGTGAGTTAAAATTCGAACATTGATGGTAGCTTGACCAAAAAATTCCTGCCGAGAGTTAAATTTCGTATATGCGATAGCTTGAAGAAAAAAATTCCAACCTAGTATTAAAATTCGTTTATTTGCAATTGTTTAACAAAAAGATCTCAAACAATAGTTAAAATTTGAGTATTGACAGTAGTTTGAAGAAAAAAGTTCCCACCGAGAGTTAAAATTCGAACATTGATGGTAGGTTGACCAAAAAATTCCCACCGAGAGATAAATTTCGTATGTAGGCGATAGTTTGAAGAAAAAAATTACAACCTAGTATTAAAATTCGTTTATTTGCAATTGTTTAACAAAAAGATCTCAAACAATAGTTAAAATTTGAGTATTGACAGTAGTTTGAAGAAAAAAGTTCCCACCGAGAGTCAAAATTCGTACATTGACGGTAGTTTGACCAAAAAATTCCCACCGAGAGTTGAATTTCGTATGTAGGCGATAATTTGATGAAAAAAGTTACAACCTAGTTTAAAAATTCGTTTATTGACGATTGTTTGACAAAAAGATTTCAACCAATAGATAAAATCTGAATACTGACAGTAGTTTGAAGAAAAAAGTGCCCACCGAGTGTTAAAATTCGAACATTGATGGTAGGTTGACCAAAAAATTCCCACCGAGAGATAAATTTCGTATGTAGGCGATAGTTTGAAGAAAAAAATTACAACCTAGTATTAAAATTCGTTTATTTGCAATTGTTTAACAAAAAGATCTCAAACAATAGTTAAAATTTGAGTATTGACAGTAGTTTGAAGAAAAAAGTTCCCACCGAGAGTCAAAATTCGTACATTGACGGTAGTTTGACCAAAAAATTCCCACCGAGAGTTGAATTTCGTATGTAGGCGATAATTTGATGAAAAAAGTTCCAACCTAGTTTAAAAATTCGTTTATTGACGATTGTTTGACAAAAAGATTTCAACCAATAGATAAAATCTGAATACTGACAGTAGTTTGAAGAAAAAAGTGCCCACCGAGAGTTAAAATTCGAACATTGACGGTAGTTTGACCAAAAAATTCCCACCGAGAGTTGAATTTCGTATGTAGGCGATAATTTGATGAAAAAAGTTACAACCTAGTTTAAAAATTCGTTTATTGACGATTGTTTGACAAAAAGATATCAACCAATAGATAAAATTTGAATATTGACAGTAGTTTGAAGAAAAAAGTGCCCACCGTGAGTTAAAATTCGAACATTGATGGTAGCTTGACCAAAAAATTCCTGCCGAGAGTTAAATTTCGTATATGCGATAGCTTGAAGAAAAAAATTCCAACCTAGTATTAAAATTCGTTTATTTGCAATTGTTTAACAAAAAGATCTCAAACAATAGTTAAAATTTGAGTATTGACAGTAGTTTGAAGAAAAAAGTTCCCACCGAGAGTTAAAATTCGAACATTGATGGTAGGTTGACCAAAAAATTCCCACCGAGAGATAAATTTCGTATGTAGGCGATAGTTTGAAGAAAAAAATTACAACCTAGTATTAAAATTCGTTTATTTGCAATTGTTTAACAAAAAGATCTCAAACAATAGTTAAAATTTGAGTATTGACAGTAGTTTGAAGAAAAAAGTTCCCACCGAGACAAAATTCGTACATTGACGGTAGTTTGACCAAAAAATTCCCACCGAGAGTTGAATTTCGTATGTAGGCGATAATTTGATGAAAAAAGTTACAACCTAGTTTAAAAATTCGTTTATTGACGACTGTTTGACAAAAAGATATCAACCAATAGATAAAATTTGAATATTGACAGTAGTTTGAAGAAAAAAGTGCCCACCGTGAGTTAAAATTCGAACATTGATGGTAGCTTGACCAAAAAATTCCTGCCGAGAGTTAAATTTCGTATATGCGATAGCTTGAAGAAAAAAATTCCAACCTAGTATTAAAATTCGTTTATTTGCAATTGTTTAACAAAAAGATCTCAAACAATAGTTAAAATTTGAGTATTGACAGTAGTTTGAAGAAAAAAGTTCCCACCGAGAGTTAAAATTCGAACATTGATGGTAGGTTGACCAAAAAATTCCCACCGAGAGATAAATTTCGTATGTAGGCGATAGTTTGAAGAAAAAAATTACAACCTAGTATTAAAATTCGTTTATTTGCAATTGTTTAACAAAAAGATCTCAAACAATAGTTAAAATTTGAGTATTGACAGTAGTTTGAAGAAAAAAGTTCCCACCGAGAGTCAAAATTCGTACATTGACGGTAGTTTGACCAAAAAATTCCCACCGAGAGTTGAATTTCGTATGTAGGCGATAATTTGATGAAAAAAGTTACAACCTAGTTTAAAAATTCGTTTATTGACGATTGTTTGACAAAAAGATTTCAACCAATAGATAAAATCTGAATACTGACAGTAGTTTGAAGAAAAAAGTGCCCACCGAGTGTTAAAATTCGAACATTGATGGTAGGTTGACCAAAAAATTCCCACCGAGAGATAAATTTCGTATGTAGGCGATAGTTTGAAGAAAAAAATTACAACCTAGTATTAAAATTCGTTTATTTGCAATTGTTTAACAAAAAGATCTCAAACAATAGTTAAAATTTGAGTATTGACAGTAGTTTGAAGAAAAAAGTTCCCACCGAGAGTCAAAATTCGTACATTGACGGTAGTTTGACCAAAAAATTCCCACCGAGAGTTGAATTTCGTATGTAGGCGATAATTTGATGAAAAAAGTTCCAACCTAGTTTAAAAATTCGTTTATTGACGATTGTTTGACAAAAAGATTTCAACCAATAGATAAAATCTGAATACTGACAGTAGTTTGAAGAAAAAAGTGCCCACCGAGAGTTAAAATTCGAACATTGACGGTAGTTTGACCAAAAAATTCCCACCGAGAGTTGAATTTCGTATGTAGGCGATAATTTGATGAAAAAAGTTACAACCTAGTTTAAAAATTCGTTTATTGACGATTGTTTGACAAAAAGATTTCAACCAATAGATAAAATCTGAATACTGACAGTAGTTTGAAGAAAAAAGTGCCCACCGAGAGTTAAAATTCGAACATTGATGGTAGGTTGACCAAAAAATTCCCACCGAGAGATAAATTTCGTATGTAGGCGATAGTTTGAAGAAAAAAATTACAACCTAGTATTAAAATTCGTTTATTTGCAATTGTTTAACAAGAAGATCTCAAACAATAGTTAAAATTTGAGTATTGACAGTAGTTTGAAGAAAAAAGTTCCCACCGAGAGTTAAAATTCGTACATTGACGGTAGTTTGACCAAAAAATTCCCTCCGAGAGTTGAATTTCGTATGTAGGCGATAATTTGATGAAAAAAGTTACAACCTAGTTTAAAAATTCGTTTATTGACGACTGTTTGACAAAAAGATATCAACCAATAGATAAAATTTGAGTATTGACAGTAGTTTGAAGAAAAAAGTTCCCACCGAGAGTCAAAATTCGTAC